>NW_027120798.1:0-146814 GCF_030686945.1 Centruroides vittatus
GGAATGAAGCAGAAACTCAAATAAGAATTACAGACACGCATAATTTATCTGCTAATTAAGATACTTTGTAATTTATTTTGTATAGAAATTATTAACATCTAGATATATTTTATGAAGAAGCAAATTAGACATCTCATAAACTAAAAACATACAAATTTTAAAAAAGTATCCTAAATAAAATACGTTAAAAATTAATTCTATTATTATTATTAAATGCTTTTATTTAACTTTCTTTCTATCATGCATTTAAACCTTGTAATTCAAATTTCATCCCTTTCTTTATGTAGAAAGGGATTAAAATTAAAGGGTGATAATTTGAGGACATCCTAATCCCGATAACAATGTTAAACCATTCCATGTGTTGAGTTGTCCTCGTTATAGGGTAGCGTATGTTTCCCTTAGGGTGGTATAGAGTAACTAGGCAAAATTTGGTGCAAATCAAAGGGTTTGGCAATTTTTGAGAGATAAAATCAAAGGAAAAGAGCGAGGGTACGAATTTTAAAGCAGCGTATATTTTGGAAGGATTGTAGAGAGTAACTATGCAAAATTTGTACAGATCACTCAAAAAGTTTGAAAGTTTTGGGATAAGGGATGAAATTAGAGAGACGGATCTAGGGGGACGAGTTTTATGATACCTTTTTGGTAGGGTAGAGAGTAACTATGCGGAATTTGTTCCAGATCGGTCAAAGGTCTTGGGAGTTTTCAGGGGAAATTAAATCAGCAGTAAGGAATAAGGAATCCGAGCTTTAAGGTAGCTTACATACATCGGAAAGTAATAAGCTTTCTAATGGTCTTTTGACACGAGTATATTTCCTATCAATTGAAACTTTCTTTTGGGCATTTTATCGTCGATAAGGCTCACTCGCACATGCGTATATCTCAACAGTAACCGAAAGAACACGATTTATGAAGGTAGATATCCGATAACACAAGCCTAATTCTTATTTTTAAATAATGATATGGTAGGGTTAATACTACACCAACGAACACGTAAAAATACTATAGTTTAAGTATAAAAGTTTAGTTTCGTCTAAGCGAAGTAAATTCGCTCCGTACAGTTGTTTGTGATAATATAAGAGTATTACAATATTATAAGAAGCAAACAACCAAGATAATACGAACAAAGCATTTACGCGACTATCTGAACTGCACGAATCAAAACCGAAATCGAAAATATAAGATAGTAAGTTTAAAAAAGTCCACCAGATACGCTTTCGATGCTTTCGATACGCCGTTCAGAAAAAATCGTTATAAAAATCTTTAATTGGTATAAATTTGAGCTTTTGTAATTCTGAGTAACATTTTGAATAAAATTTATTTGTTTCTGTGCAGTTTCATAAGCGTAAAAATTAAGCCGTAAAACTAAATTAGCTCTACGGGAAATTTCCGTGAACTTTGACTTATTGACAGAAGTTTGGCGAGCACCTCACTGATAACTAGAAATGCTTTAGTTTAAAATTTGTGCTCTATAGAACCAGTAGTTTTTTCTCTGTTAACGTCTGCAGTGCCAGATGAAGAAAAAGGAGGAGGAGGAGAAAGAGAAGAAGAAAATACAGCTTTTGGCGATTTTTGCACTTTTCAATTGCTTATGTTTCGGCAACCAATTTATAGAAAATCTTGAAATTTTGCACACTACCTAAAAAACTAATTTCTTTCGAACGAGATATTCGAGATTACTTTTTCCATAGAAAGTTCTCCCTTTGGCAGATCGCCTAAGTGTTGCATTGCCGTACACAACAAATCCAATCCAATTATACAGCAGATCCACAATTATCCGAGCCCGATTAACAGAGTTCCTCATTAGCAGAGGCAAGCCTGTAAGTAAATATATTTCTTCTCTTATTCTACTTAAAAGTGATATACGAGTAAATCTTGTATATTTGTATGCTTAAATCCGAAATGGCAATTCCCGTCCGATTTATTCGAGTTTTCGTTTATACGAGACTGCATCGGTCCACATTAACTTGAATAATATGGATTCTATTGTATATATATATTGAAAAATTAATTTTATAAAATAAGGAAAATTTATTAAACTTTTATACAAACCGTTGATTATGTTATCCCAATGAACAATGATAAATTCGTCACGATCAAATCTTGTGTGTTCGTGCAAAAATCCTAACGCATGCATCAATTCGTGCTTTATAACTCCTTTAGTTAAGCAAGTTGGAGCTTCTAAAGATAAAAGTTGTAAACCTCCATTACGACCCAATTCTGAATAGCAACTGTAATAATAAATTCAATCCATAAACATAAAATACTATTTAAAATTTTTAAAAATATTTTAAAACAATTTTTTTTATATAAATATACAGTAAACCTATTCAACGATACCAGTCAAAACTGTTCCTTTTTGAGAGGTTTCAGTTTTAGAGAGGGTCCATTTTAAACAGATTTTACTATATTAATTTCAATTGCAAAGTGTTTATAAATTTTTTTAAAAATTACCCGATAACAGTTACTGATCTTACAATAAATAAATTTAAAATGTGCATATTATAATTAAAGTTATAATTTACATGAATTTTAATAAACTATAATAAAATTTATTTAAAAATTTTATTAATTAAAAAATAAATAAATTGTAAAAAATACTATGTATTAGTTTTAAAATAGTCTTTTATTATGATGAACTTTCCTTTCAATCAGATAAAAAAATTATTTTACAGTGTAGATATAATTTTTGTCTGTTATTCATAGAAACTTTAAATTGAAATTAGCCTATTCATATAATAAATTGTGTTCACATAATAATTTTTAAAAAGTTTTTATCTATAGTCTCCCCATAGTTATCATTTCTTTTTATTATATGAAATATTATTTTATTCAAAATAATTAAATAGACAACTAT
Source organism: Centruroides vittatus (assembly GCF_030686945.1). Classification (NCBI taxonomy): domain Eukaryota; kingdom Metazoa; phylum Arthropoda; class Arachnida; order Scorpiones; family Buthidae; genus Centruroides; species Centruroides vittatus. Next base: position 2,855 of record NW_027120798.1, read on the forward strand.
ACTTAACATTAAGTTTAAAATATTTTTATCAGAAATGTAATATTTTGTATATTAAGATTAAAGTAATTTGATATTCAAAATGATAATCCAATACATCACCAACTGCCGTAAGTAGTCGGGCTAACTTTTGGATATATACGATTAAAGATGATAAATAAATTTGGCACTTGAGGTAGGCGTTACGCGCCATCTCTTATAAAATTAATAATTATAATAATTTAAAATAATAAGAGATGGCGCCTAACGCCTACTTTAAGTGCCAAATTTATTTATCATCTTTAATCGTATACAGTTGTCCCTTGATAGTCCGACGTTTTGTAATCCGAAATGCTCAGTAGTCCGACGCACCTCCCGTCAAGGTCACCGTAGTCCCCGTCTTCAAAGTGTGAGCACAGTATGTACATATTTACATATGTACATAATTAATCTACCTACGTTGTAGCATTTAGTTATAATGTTTATAAATTATTGTACGTACTGTATTATTTATGCCTATACATACTGTATGTACATTTATTGGCTTCCATATTTCTTTTAATAAACATGTTTTAGTTAACCGGAATGGATGTTTCATTTCCATATTCACCTAGGCAGCATTTTACTCATAATATGTAGGAATATTATAGGCTACTGCTAGCAAAACAATGCCAAATATGTAATCACTTTCGGTAATCCAAACACTTTTGGTAATCCGACACCCCTTTGGTCCATACCTGTCGGATAATCAAGGGACAACTGTATATCCAAAAGTTAGCCCGATTACTTACGGCAGTTGGTGATGTATTGGCTTAATGTTATCGGGTTTAGAGAGTGTTTATTTGTAAAGTTACTAACATACATAAAAATTTTATCCGAACTAATCTGATATTTTTAATCTTGATTAATGACTGCACAATTTATTCAAACTGTTAAATAATTTACTAAAATACCAGAAAAACTATTCTAAGATTGACATTCTGTTATTTCAAAATTATATTTCGATAAAAACATGACATTGATTGGATAAAATCTAAGTTACGATTGTTTGAATTTTTCATTTTGATGGTCTCAGGAACTTAGACTGAGATAAATGCTGCTGCCCCCGTAGGATTTTGCGTTCTTGGCACATGCCGGATCCAATTGAGGAAACAGCGACTGCCTGAATGGATCTTTAGTTGGGCGGGTTTTCAGATAAACCTGTTTGGTGACTTCCCCACGCATTCTACAGTTTTAGGTCGAGTCATTATTCATCATCTCTCATCCTTGTAATAGGATCGACAAACAGGGCGAGGAACTATACTACGATTGAAACTGACGATATAAATTCAGTAAGTCCGGTTCAGTTTAAAAACTCCGAACCTCCACAGCGACAGGTTTAAACTTTACTGCATCCATATTTTATTGGATAAAATATTTCAGTATTAAAATGCATGTAGCACTTCGGCTTTTTTTCATTCGAATAATATTAGTAGTAGCGGTTTGACATAAACTTATCACAAATTTTAATTAAATTAATTTTCTAATTAAAATATGACATATACTGATAAGAAATCTTTAATTATTATTGATGTATATGAAAAATGTACTTACAATTCATCTTTTTGAATGTTGACGTTTGCTGATTGTTGAAACTTTTTGATTCTGATGAAAAAATTACTCCTTATATTTACTTAAATTTAAAGTTCCTTAACTTGAAATGCTTTCAAAATCTATTAGCACCGCATTCTGTAATTTTATATTTAATAAAAAATATTTAATAAGAAAATGACAAATAGATTTCACACACAAACAAATACTTTTTACTGGCCGTATAAAATGTTCATTGATATACCAAATGTCCTCTCTTCCTATTTTTGATATTATATCACGATTACTTTCAATAATTCATCCGTTTTATCAAATTGTTAACCTGAAATTTATAAAAATATAATTTTTAAATTATGAAGTTTAGATTATTTACAAAAAATTTTTACATTTTTGAGTCTATCTTTTAATCCTTTACACTACTCCAGAAGTAACAGTTACTATGGTTATTTTGAAGAATAAACTTCTTTTACAAAAATGAGAAGAATTCTTTGTGTTTTTAATGGAAAAGTGTCAGAACCTCTAATAAAAAGCTGACACTAGATCGTTTTCAACTTTGTGAATTTTTTACCTATTGTTTGCCTACCTTTGTATTGTATTGTATACCTACCTTTGTAAAAGAAATTTATTCTTCAAAATAACCATAGTAACTTTACTTCTGGAGTAGTGTAAAGGATTAAAAGAAAAACTCAAAAATGTAAAAATTTTTTGTAAATAGTCTAAACTTCATAATATGAAGAAATATATATCCTGAGTCAACATTGAAAAATAATTTTTAAAATTTATATTGTAATTGAATTGAAATGAAACTTATGTTTTTAAAATTAAAAAAAAAAAAAAAAAAAATAGTTACCAAAATCAAATGAAAGTAAAAGATATAATATGAGAATTTAACTCATATTGTACAATAGCAATAATAATAATAATAATAATATTAAAAAATGGTCTTTCTTCAAATCGAATTTATACTGTGTTATACAACCAACTCATTGAACTTTGAATTACAATATGGTTTATATTAAACCATTATCCCTTTATTTAACTGATAAACTATAATTAAGGGAGAATTTAAAGATATTAAACTTTAATAAGTGAAACTGTGATTATACAGATTTTTTTAATTATAAATTCATTTCATTTCAATATAAATTATTATATATCAACAAACTTTAAGACTAAATTTGACAACAATAAGGTAATTTATGTTAAAACTAACTTATTTAATTAAAATTAAATAAAAACGTAATAAAATAGTAAGAAAATCTGTATTAGTTATATATTATAGTATGTACAATTAGATTAGTTTTAAATATATTTTAAAAAAATTATATATAATATGATTACATTTATTTATTTAATATTAACTTATTATCAATAATATTATCATTTTAATTAATTTCTATACATTTAAAATTATATTAATTGGTATTTATTTATAATTTAAATATCATTTATTTCTTAAATATAATCAAGAAAGGATTTAAAGGTACTAAACTTCAAAAAATGAATTTCTGATTATATTCATTGAATGGTAGTTTACTCATAAAATGATATTAATTTGCTAGTGACAGGATATTTAAAAATGAATCCAAAACACTTATTTCCAATAATAATTTGAAAAATAAAACAATTTCATTTTTTTTATGTTAATATATATCCTTTGTTTTTCACAGTTGGTCATTTATATTTATCTGTTTGATATAATTATCTCTCCGTGTGTCTCGATTCACTTTTAAATATCCTATTATTTTTGTGTCGATCGATGGTATAAATAATCCGTATACGAGACTGTTTAATACAGCGCCGAGAACTTGTTTTTGCACGAACTTCTTATACAACATCATCTGAGAAACATGTCTTCAGAAAGTAAGTATTTTTATTTAACAGTTTGCTTTCGACCAAAAGTTTGTTTTAGACCTAACTGTAGATAAAAGTGAATCTTCGAAAATTCAAAAGTTTAACGTCCAGGGAACTATTCGCTTAATTAATATAATACAGCAGAGCATCGATTATCCGACCCCCGATTAACCGACTTATCGGTTAACCGACCGTGTTCTAGTCGGCAAATACAAATGTCCGTAGTGATGTGGCGCTACAATATTTGGTTATGTCTTGGCTACTTTAATATTATTTTCGTTAAATTTTTCTGTTTTAGCTGGCAGCATGGTTTGACCATGAAGGGGAGGCTAGTATTTAAACCAGGCCTAATACACTATACTAATAATCTATTTTTTCATACTTTTCGGTTATCCGACTTTTAAGTTATCCAACCAACCCCAGTCCCCAATTAAGTCGGATAATTTAATGCTCTACTGTATTAATATTAAGGACTTTAAATTTTATTGAAAAAACCCCTCTGATACAATGAACGAACATTTAGGCAACTGCACAAATGTTTAAAATATGTCTTTTAGAGGTTTAGTAAAGATTATTGACTTATTATTTTAATATACATATAACTTTTTTCAAAACTATTTGTTATATTAAAAAATAATCTTCAAATATTCCTGAATTATTTTCATATGAGAATTATGTTTTAATAAATTTTGATAATATTGGTAATCTGTAGAAACATGTCTACTTAAGGTAAGTATTTATTATCATCATTTTTTAATATGAGTGACTAATTTTGAGGCGTTTGCGCTTCGCGATTGAAAGTCCTTTTTCCATCAGAATCAAAAAGTCCTTTAACGCTCTATACACCTTGGGTTTGTGGCAAGGCATTCTAAAGACTTCTGCAAAATTCATTTTTAAAATGAACCCATTGTTTTTTAAAATTTAACAGTTAGACGTAAATATTCGACAATTATTTGCACGGTTTATATCTATCATATGAAAAACAAAATTTTGAGAATTACAATCAGAGGTTCGTTTTCTGCTTTTTTCTTAATTATATATAAATAAATACTTAATTATATTTAATATAAATTTAAGTGTATAGAAATTACACTTAAATTAAGATCGAATCTTGGTCAAGAATCGAGATCTGGTCATCGGCAATTGTCTTTTTCGCGATATTTTTCTGAAAAATCCATGTAAAAAATTCTACCCGTATGGAAAAATGATAGATCGGTTCCAGACATTGGAAACCAATAAATATATAACTAATACAGATCTTCTTACTATTTTATTACGTTTTTAATTAATTTTAATTAAATAAGTTGGTTTTAACATAAATTACCTTATTGTTGTCAAATTTAGTCTTAAAGTTTGTTGATATATAATAATTTATATTGAAATGAGATGAATTTATAATTTAAAAAAATCTGTATAATTAGAGTTTCATTTATTAACGTTTAATATCTCTAAATTCCCCCTCAATTATAGTTTATCAGTTCAATAAAGGAATAATAGTTTAATATAAACCATATTGTAATTCAAAGTTTAATGAGTTGGTTTGATCACACAGTATAAATTCGATTTGACGAAAGATCATTTTTTAATATTATTATTATTGCTACTGTACAATATGAGTTAAATTTTCATATTATATCTTTTACTTTCCTTTTTATTTTGGTAACTAATTTTTTATTTATTTTAAAAACATAAGTTTCATTTTAATTCAATTACAATATAAATTTTAAAAATTATATTTTTATAAATTTCAGGTTAACAATTTGATAAAACGGATGAAATAATTGAATGTAATCGTGATATAATATCAAAAATACGAAGAGAAGACAACATTTGGTATATCAATGAACATTCTATACGGCCAGTAAAAAATATTTGTGTTTGTATAAAATCTGTTTATCATTTTCTTATTAAATATAAAATAATTCTAATCCTAATTTTTATTTATGTAAAATTACAGAATGCAGTGTTAATAGACTTTGAAAGCATTTCAAGTTAAGGATCTTTAAATTTATGTAAATATAAGGAATAATTTTTCCATCAGAATCAAAAAGTTTCAACAATCAGCAAACCTCAACGTTGAATAAGATGAATTGTAAGTATATTTTTCATATACATCAATAATAATTAAAGATTTGTGATCAGTATGTGTTAAACCACTACTACTAATATGATATAAATCTCTTAAGATCGAATGAAAATTTTTCAAGAAATTAAACAAGAAAATATTTTTGTAAACTATTTATTGGCATTAATCCAGAACACAGCATTTTAAACCAATATTTCATCCTTCTTTAAAATTTACAAAATTATATTTTAAATAACAGCATCACGTAATATCAGTTGTACGAAAACATTATATTGGAGAATATCTTATATATTTGGTATAATAGATTATATTTTAAAATATTTAAATATATATTGTTGCCTTGAATCTATTTAAAACATTTTTATGACGAGTGTCAAATGTTGGAAGACAAAATTATGACAAATGTCGTTTTTCATTTAATAGTATCAATTATCGGTAAGTTAATAATACTTAATGAAGTGTTTTATTATTTATAAATTAAAATTTACAACTATTAAAAACCACAATTTAAACAACTGAACTATTTATAATTGAAAAATATTGTAAAACTTCACTTATGTGGCAACCTTCGAAATACAGTATATAATTTCGGGCCACATAAATGAGGTGGATACTTAGCTATGTAATGGTAATAATTGAGACACAAATCTAATTAAAGTACCGTACAGAATACTGCTGAAAGTTCAGTACAAATTCCAAAAAGTCAAGGAATGACTTTTGGAATCTGTAATACAGTTTATACTTAATAACTGTAATACAGTTGATACTTTGCAATTCAATCTTTCATACAAGGAAATGTATCAGCATTCTATAATAGAATATTAAAATACAGAAAAACAAAATTTTGAGAATTACAATCAGAGGTTCGTTTTCTGCTTTTTTCTTAATTATATATAAATAAATACTTAATTATATTTAATATAAATTTAAGTGTATAGAAATTACACTTAAATTAAGATCGAATCTTGGTCAAGAATCGAGATCTGGTCATCGGCAATTGTCTTTTTCGCGATATTTTTCTGAAAAATCCATGTAAAAAATTCTACCCGTATGGAAAAATGATAGATCGGTTCCAGACATTGGAAACCAATAAAAATATGATTGAACAGAAAGTTCTCGCACTTTTGGACACATTTTATTTAGCCAAGAAAATTTTATGTATAGAATTGACTTCATTCATCAATATAATCACCGTTGTTGTTAACCTCTTTTTCCCAACGCTTATGCAAGGTATGGATGCCATTTCGATAAAACTCTGGCGGCTGCGACTCGAAGAAATTAGTCAGGCTAGTCTCCAAGTCAGTTTCATTGTTGAACTCCTTGCCAGTCACGTGACGGTCGAGCGCGGCGAACAGGTGGTAATCGGAAGGAGCAATGTCAGGGTTATACGGCGGGTGGGGCAAGACCTCCCAGTTCAGGTCCAATAGCTTCTGGCGGGTCTGCCTAGCAGTATGTGGCCGTGCATTGTCATGCATCAGAATGGTGTTCTGGTTGCTCCGGGCATGTTTCCGCCAATTTCTGCTGCAGACGTCGAGTTGTTCGCCGTAGAAAGTTGCGTTGATGGTTGTATTTTGCGGCAGCAATTCGAACATGATTATTCCTTTAGAATCCCAGAAGACAGAGAGCATGATCTTCTTGGGTTAGGGATCTCCACTTTTCAAGCGTTCGTACCAATCGTATGCAGTTCTTCTGGCGACATTATCCGGGCCTAACGCAGCATTGATGTCAATGATAGAATTGGCTGCATTTTTGTTGGAACGATAGTCATAAACGAGAAGCAGGCGAACTTGCTCTTTGGTTAGCGGATGTTGGTTTTTCATGGTAAAGTAGAGTGAGAGGACTGGGTTTGGTATTTTCTTATAGCACGTATCCCGACCTGTTTATATACTACCATAGAACATTCTAGAATATTCCAGAAAAAAGTTATTCTAGAAAGTTCCAAAAAGTGCAAGAACTTTCTGTTCAATCATATAGTACGATAAACCAATTAACATAATGAAAGTTGTTTCAACAAAATATGTCGATTTTAATTTAAAAAACAGAAGAGGGACGTTTATAGCTTATAAATTTATAAAATTTCTTTGATATCATTCTCATAAATTTTCTTTTTTATCCGATTTTTGAATTAAACTCCAAAATACTTTTAACATACGAAAGCTATTTCTTATTGAAAGAAACGAAAGAAAGACAATCATACTAACAAATGGTCAAACTTCAAGTTAAATTTTTTACTGAATGCTTCAGTCCCAGATAAAATCAGAATATCTCGTATCGGGGTTAATATAAAGGTTATTGCATAATCATTTGTCCTCCGAAGAGCCGACCGAAGCTTTTTTGCTTGACCATACAAAATTATTCGCGAATAGCTGAGGAAATGCCTTCTGGAAAGTTTTTTAAAAGTAATCGGCTCCTATTTAGGCGTTAGAGATGTGGAGAAAGTCCAGAAAACTCCATTTGGCCAGCCCGTCCGGGCAAAGCGCGAACCCACTACTACAACCGAACTACTACAGCCAATTGCAGAGACAGAGTTTACGTTAAACAGAATCTAGACGTTGGCTAGCTGAACCGAGGTTTAAAATGTATTCCAAAGACGACGATCGTCTATTTCTGAACGCCGTATAAACGAATCTTGGCAAAACGTTGGCTCTTACTTTCTTCGCCATTACTCCCTGTTTCAGGAGTCGTTCGTTTCGGATTATTCCTTTGTGACATCAGAGAAAATTCCGATAAGGTCGCCAGCTATATTCTGAAAGCTTCCGTAACATAAAATCTTAAGACCATCAACAACCGTTGTTTGGCAATTAATGACAATCCTTTTCCATTTCGATATTTAATTTCGTCGCCAATACGAACACATCCATATATAGAAAATTTATACCGAATTCGAAATTCGTCTTCGGAACAGATTTTTATGGAATTATTCCGACACCGTATTACTCTCTTCCTTCGTAACTGTCGAGATGAATAATTTTAAATATTTTATTATTATAATTAAATTTTTTTTATAAAAAGGTTTCGGTGTATATTAGAATTATCTCGTTTGTTTAACAGAACGTTCTGACCAGGAAATTAACGATAATGACCCCAAAATACATTACCGTTTTATAACTGAGACGATACTTGAATTTTAAATAAATGCATCTTATTTAAATTAATTGTAATTTTAAGTCTTTGCCCGTTTGAATATCGGAATTGGAACATTTAAAACAAATTTAAAGTATATCATTTTATTTTCGCTCCAAGCAATTAAGTAATAAATAATTTTGTCGATTCGTGCCATTTACAACATTTATCAAAAGAATGATATCCATTTTTATCTAAACTTTCCTCGAACAAAACTACCACTGGAATTAAAACGCCGTGTAAACTTGAGTCGACTGAGTCTAGAAAGTATGTCAAATAACTGGTATCTAATCGCTGTCTAAACTGTGACAAGCGAGAAACATCGTCTCTGCAATGAGATTTTTCTGAACTGCGGTCTGCACGATCTTTAACGCGGTCTGCACGATCGCTGTCGGCATCTAAATATTGTCTCTGCAATCAGCTCCCAATGTTCAGGAAATGGAACCGCTTGGCCCTAAGCCAGAATATCGCTATACATGTTCAAATAAATCATAAAATATTGCCAAAGCATAACATTTAATTGACCTCTTGTAGCAATCGTAAATGCAAATTCCGATGGCTGGATGGCCGAAGCTTCAACATACTGCTCTGGGGAACCAAGATCGAATTCAGGCGAATTCCAGAAATCTTTCATAGGCGGCCTATCCACTTGAGGCCACTTCTCTCAGAATTCTGTAGTCCTCACCTGACCATACCCACAATGGCTATGGAAAAGTGCCCTCTTTATTAGGATTTCAAATTTACCGACTTTTTTATTCCTGGTAAAACGGTGAATTTTTAAAAAGTAACTGGTTTACAGGTATTTACCTAGTAAATTTTAAATTTTGATATCAAATGCAAAAATTAGCGCACTAATAATTGTTTATTTGGTGAGAACTAAACGCTCCTTAGTTCTCTGTAACCGATTAAATTCCCTTTTTTCTGTCTTGAAAAATGTTTTTCGTCGTATGAAAAATAGAGCATGTTTTAACTTTCTTACTCTCCCTGAGTAAAATGTATCCAATGCGATCGCTTTAATTCAAATAAATTTAGACCGTTTTGTCAACTAAAATATCCTCATCTAAAATCGCTAGTACTCAAGTTGTTGCAGGTTAAAAAACAAATTGCTAAACTCTCTAACACGCTGCTGTAATAATACTTTAAAAAATTGTAAATTAATTTTTGAAACATTGAGGTTTTAAATCATTAATTTACAAATCTTCGCAATTTTTAATGCGACGTAAACTACTTTTATGGTTAAATAAAAACGTTTGACGCTACTTTCTTTAATAAATAAAAATATAAGTGTACCTGAAAATGTATAGAAATAAACATTTGGCTTCAAAAAATTATCACGTGTCTACCTGGTTGTCACCGAATTTACTGGGAAAATATATTAAATTAACCATTCATTTTGTTACCTGATTACCAGTAAACCAATTTACCAGTACCGGTACGAGTATTACAATTAACGAGTTATACGAAAATAATGTTAATTGTAATATGGATATGCAAATAGAGAACTGTTGGTATAAAGTGAGTAAACCAAAATTTATGACAGAGGTAAACATCGCAGCAACCAATTATACAGTACAGTGGATAGTGCCAATGGAAACACTGAATAAATAATTTAAATTATGATCATTCTGAAGTATATACATTTTAATGGCTTTTTCAAAGGAAATTTAAATTCAAATAGCTTATAATTTGATTACACTGTTCATATAGGCTATTATTAATTATTACTTTTATTGTATTAATATCTAGTGATATTTTATTGTATTAGCTCCTTTAGTATAAATTTATTATCGTTTAAATATTATTCCTACGTATTAATTCAAATTGAATTAAAAGCATTGTTTTTTGAAAATATAAATTATTATATTTGAATAAAAATTCGAACACTGTTTAAACAATTCGAAAATTTAACTAAGAATTTAGAAGCACCGTTTTCGTTACAGTCTACAAGACTTAAGTCGACAAATGGAATTTTTACTGTGCAAACAGTAAATTTTGAATGTCTCCAGATAAATATAGTTCATTTATGAACAATAAATATTGATATATATTCTATAAGCGAATGTATTATTAAAAGAATTAACATACCCACTGCCAGAATGAATACCAACGTAATCTATTTCTTCTTTTCTTTCAACAAAACGCAAACACGTCATGTTTTCGATTTCTTTCATAGCATTTATTATTAATTCCTTTTCTTTACTACCTTTATATATAAAAAATTTTAAATTAGAATTAAATCAAAAGGTTAAAAGTGTTAACAAGTATTTAATGAAATAAATACAATATTTTATCTGGATCAGAGATGGAGAACCTTTCTGAATTGGAAGGCCACATCTCATTTCAGAGATGTCATAAGGCCGCAGTTGTATTGCTGATTGACTAAGTTCATCAGGTTACGTACAGTACAATGCATACACGAAAAATGTACATAAATTATATACAGATAGATGTGTTTATTGAAAAAAAGAATAGCAAATTTGCTTTCAAAACTCGAAATTTATGCTAAGAAAATTAAACTTTATATTTTATCAACTTGTAGCTACAAAAGTTTTCATGCGGCCCGACGGCCACTGGTTCATTATCTTTGATCTCGATAATTCATATAAGAATTTTAATTATTTTATTAAAGCAATATAAACAATTAATAAAAGTTAATTTACTGTATGTTGAATGCAGTATGTAAGGAACGACTCCTCTTGGCCATCTTAATGTTTCCTCCGTTATTGCATTCCTCTCCTTATCAATTAAAAAAGGTATCAAAAGGCACACTTTTTAATTTATATAAAATATTAATTTTTTTAAAAAAATAACTTACGAAAATGTCATCGTAACTATTCAGTAAAATATCGCCTTGGAACAAAACTAGAACAATTATTTTAAAATGAGTTTAATATGAATAAACATATTTATATGAATTATTTAAATTTTAAGTAAATAAAACTTACATTTATCGGACGGTAAAGATGAGCAATATGATTCTATGAATATGGTGATTATTATTGAAAGTTTGTAGAACGATTCCATGTTGTGTGTTAAGAAAGATCAAATAAATACAAACGGAAAGTAACATATGTTTTAATAAAAATCTATCAAAACACTGATAAAATATAGATTATATTGTGATAATTATAAAATCAAATATTAATAATTTCTTATATTTACCGTTTTCTTGCATATGTTTATTCCTTATTTAAAATATAAATAAAAAGTTTATTTGTTAGAAAATGAGTTTGAAAAAAAAACTAATAAATATTTTATTAGAAAGAAAATAATAGTTTTTGATAACATTCCTTAATAAGAAATTTTGAGAAAGTTTGATATATCAGTAATAATATGGTAAAATTTGTCAATTTTGACACCTTTTTTTGTAATTTAAGTTAGATATTTTTAGAAATTTGTCTCTCTAATTTTTAACTTTGAGTTATTCTACACAGGTGTTCTATTTTAAGGTCTTATCAGTTAAATGCTGACAAGCAAACTTATGACAAACGTCCTTTTCTATGGCTTTCAGGGAGTTTTTACACCTTCCTGATCACCAATAGCCTCCGGTATTTGTGGGTTAATATATAGAGTAAAATATATTTGATATATCTTCTCAAAGGAATGGAAAGTTAGACAAAGCAATCGATACAAGAATTCAGATGTCCATGACAAACACAAATCGATGGATATTTGGTCTGGACAAGATATTCAAAAAAAATATATATATATATATAATGTTGCCGCAAAACTAAGATAAAAATCTGAAAATCAACCTATCCTGTTTTACGGGTGCGAGGTATGTACACTCATACAAATTAACAAAATAATAATAACAATCATAGATGAAAACAGAACTCTGAGAAGGAACTTTTGTGCGACTTTGATAAATGTAGAGTGGAAGGTAAAAAAAAAGCCAAACGATAAGGCAATTTTTCAAAGGGCTATACATAGTTTCCATAGCCAAAAGTAAAAGTGTCTACAGCCCATGAACAGTCTACAGAGCCAGTATTACTAGTATCAAGTCAAGAGTGATGGAAAGAATGGCTTAAGCGCTAACTTAAAGCAATTAGAATAACAGGAAACTAACTAACGTTTGAATGATCCTGAAAGCAACTAAATAACTAACTTATATAAAACTAGTTGATTTTGTCTAAGAAGCAAATAGCAATCGAACTTGCATGATCATACAGATAATTACTGTATTTATGTTTTCGTTTTCCTAATAAAACTATAGATTTTTAAACATCTCTGTTTCTATTTTTAGATAACTGTATAGTTTATATATTACGGATTATTCTTCAAATAGTTTTTGTTAATCGAAGCTACAATTAATTAACAAATCGAGGTAAATTCATTTATCAAAATCGAGTAAAAGATACTATTACTGGAAAAAATACTAAAATTCGTAATATTATGTAATGTAGAATACAAGGATAGTAATATAATTACTCGACATCTTATCTTTATGTTTGTTTGATTCTTATGTTGTAGGATGATGATATGTTATCTTAAGATGATATTATTGTATACTCAATAAGGAAATTCATCATCCTCACACACAATGTTCCCTCTAATTTTTTTTTTTTGTAGATGAGCGGAACATATAGTTCTCTGAACAAAAATTTTTTAAAGAGAGATTAGAGAGAGATTAAAAGTAGAGATTAAAATTCATTTTAAAACATACTTCCATACAAAATATTATCTTTTGTCAATAATTTAATGTATTTAATCGAAATATACGTAGCAATAATCATGTTGCAGACAGAGTGAGAAATAAGTAAACAACAATTCAAATCAGTGTGCATGCTCAGATAATTTTATTAGCATAAAGTATTTTATCCTACTTAAAAATTATCGTCATTAAATATATTCAAAGAATTCAAGAGAAACAAGCTTTAAATTATTGTCGGGTCTAATTTTAAAATTTTCGACGTATGAAAATGCATGTTAATTTTATATTTAATTCCAAAATGTAATAAAATGTTTATCAATTTATATCCGAATGCTGTAAATTGTTGCTTTACTTACTAAAAATTAAAAATGTTATAATTGAATAAAAATTTTAGGAAATTATCTAAAATTAAAATTTTAAATAAATAGGTTATTAAAGATAGAATAAATTGAAAGCAGCAATAAACCGGAAAAATGGCAGTTCCAAAATTCTCAAGAGAGAACTTCCGTTAAGATATCAGTTAATGTAACTCGTGAGGCGCATTTTAAAGTTCTCCAGAGAAAGTCTGTTGTGAAGATATCAGTTAATATAAATTATAAGGGATATTTGGTTCAGATAAGTATTTTGTGAACAATAAAATAAATCTATCCCCATTACTTAAGAAAATTTTCAACTTTTCAAAATAATACATATACACATACATTATTATACTATATTATTATTATTATTATATATACATAGATACATACATACATGCATATACTGCTACTTGCAGGAATTCTTCATTGGTATCATTGCATTGAAGAAAAGGTTTCAAATTATTATCAGAACAAAAACCATCAAGGCACAACTTAGCTCCTTACTGCTAGCTTTAGCAGTTCATATACTCCCACAAGACAATTCTCCAGCCGTTTGTGATCATTACCCTGCAAATAAGATTATCCCAGACTACTTCTAGAGATAGGGTAAACGTCAAACACCAGTGTATTTCTCTTCAAGTATTTTATAATCACCATGCACTTAAATGATATTATATTTAAAAGACAGAACTATTTACTGCTTATATTTTGGATTTCAGTTTAAAAAATAAAAAGAAAAGAGCGAAACGTATTCGTGTTCTCAGATTTAATAATTCTAATTAAAAATGAAAATGTGGTTATTTTAATCTTCATTTAATTTAAAAACCAAATTTTAATAAATCTATTCCAATATTCTAGTGAAACATAAAACAAGAAGACTCCACTTATTTATGTTTGTTGCATTAACAAATTATTTATCAGTTTTAAGTTGATAGGAATAAGACAAGCAAACATGATTTGCTATAAAAATGCCCCTTTAATTAATAGATAATTTTTAAAGTATTTTTTGTAGTGTAAATATAATCAGAAAAAACTTTGGAATCAATTTAATAAGCCCTTAATTAGAGAAACAAAAATGAGAAAGGAAAAAAGTTGAAATTATGAAGTTACTTTTCAAAATACAAAGTATAAAAGCACGGATAACTTTTTAGAAAATTTATTTAAGTTTTACCTTCCTAATTATTTGAACATAAGGAGCAACTTTACGAAACAGAAGATTAGAGTTGAATGAAAAGAAAAAACATCGGATAAGGAAACAAATATTCGAAAACATTTCAATTCAATTCAATTCAATTCATCTTTATTTGTAATAGGCCTTGGCCTGTTACAAGGGGAGTTATGATCAACATTCATTAAATAAACAGTTACATAGTTACAAATTTTTTAACAAAATTATACAAGTTATAAATAGATTTTAACTTAGCCACATGAAAAAACATATACATTTCTTTTTCCGAGGAGCACTCATTTAAATTATTTAAATCGAAACTTTGTCTTAGCACTATTGCTTTTTCGCATCCACAGACCAGATGAAATTTAGAGAAGTTTTTTAAACACCTCGGACATTCAATTTTAGAATAAATATAAATCTTGTTTTCAATCGTTATTACATCATTATTAAGGCGAAGCTGGACGAAGAACCTCTTAACACCAAAGGGGAGATTAAACAACATGTAATTATTAATATTAGGGTAGTCCAGTATTATATTATATGGAATCGGCATCTTTCGTGTCCGGATATCCTCCACATCAAGTATCAATGAATTCTCCATTACATTTCTAGTAAGCTGTCCACATAAATCTCCACTAATCTCCGGAAGGTGTATAAACGGGCCCATCGAAAATCCAAAATTATTAATTACTCTAGTCAGGTGACTTACCCAGTTCTTTCTCGATTCGATTCGTAATGATTTCCTATATAATTGGTTCAAAAGACTAAACAACAACTGCCCACTGTCTCTCACCTTCATTAAAAATTTTACACATCTCTTAACCAACATTGACGTCATTCTGAATCTATTCAACTCTAATCTTAGTATGCTTCCAGGGATTTTATAGTCCAGTAAAAACACTCTCCGTATGAACTTATTTTGAATCGCTTCTAACTTCTGATATTTTGGCAAACACCAAATTGGGGCTGCATAGCTTGTTGCATTTACAATTATTGAATTAAACAGTTTAAATTGCGTTTGGGTGTTTTTTAATTTAATTTTTGAAAATAACATTCCTATACTTCCTATTAACTTATTTGCCTTGACCAGTGACATTTTGACTTGTTTTTCAAAGGACAACATAGGGGTTAAGATTACCCCTAAAAACTTTATTTCATTGACTATTTTTAATTCCTCTTTATTAATATAAAATGACATGTTCCTCTTTGAAAGCTTAGAACCATTTCTAAACACCATGATAGCCGATTTCTTCGGATTAATATTCAATTTTAATTTATTAAAATATAACATTGTTTGCTGAATTTTCCTCCGTAGAGCAGCAGCAGTGGGGGCGATTATCACAATATCATCTGCATAGACAATGGAGTGAACTATATTTTCTTCAATCAAGAATCCATCCTCTTCCCTTTCAAAACTGTTATTTAAATCAAAAGTATAAAAATTAAAGAGGTGGGGGGACCATGGGTCACCCTGTAACAGCCCACGATCTATCCTAAACGGCGCCCACTGCGTGTCTTCTTGTCTAATAGTCGCTTCATAGCTTCCAAATAACAATCCTATCATTTCTACCATTAAAGTCTCCGCTTGATAGTATCGCATTTTATTTTGAAGGTTTTTAATATTTACTGCATCATATGCCTTCTCTATATCTAGGAATAAGGCGAAAACTTTCTGTCTCTTCTTATACAGCTGAATTTGTACAATGGCCATTAACACAAATAGAGCTAACTGAGTCCCACCTTTTTTGACAAAGGCAAACTGCGTGGGATTCCTAAGATTTTCTCTGTCAATCCATGCAATAAACCTGGAAAGCAGCACTGCTGTAAACAGCTTACGAAACGTCGGTAATAATGCAATGGGACGGTAATTGCCAGGTATTAACCTTTCCCCTTTCTTGTATAACATGAAGAATATTACTTTGTTCCAGTCAACTGGAACTACTACTCTTGAATAAAAGCCATTATATTGTCTTGCAAGATAACTAAGTATAGATACTGGTAAATTTTTAATTAATTTATTAGGAATATTATCTATACCTGGTGCTGATTTCACTTTAAGTTTCGCAACGCATCTTTGTAATTCCTGGACACTAAACACTTCTTCACTAGTTTTTACCTCAGTATAAGATTCTTCCACATAAACTTGATCCATTTTATTACGATAATCGGCTGAGAACCCTTCAAAATACTGTAGCCAACTAGTGTACGGTACACAACTTGGCTCTCGTAAATAACCAGTGGGTCGACGAAAATCATTTATGATATCCCAGAATACTTTCGAGTCCTTAGCTTCTATCAGCCTATCGTTAAGTTCGGATAAATATCTTTTCTTTTTTGCCTTCACAAAATTCCTGTACCATCTTTTGTTCTGTACATATTTCTTCCAGGCTGCTTCTTGATTTGTTTTCCTAAACTGAGCTAAACTCTTTTGCTTCCTTATCTTGTAGTAGTAACATCTATTGTCATACCAAATCTGTTTAAATCTCCGTGGTTCACATCCCTGCCTGTACTTTACACGACACGCATCTATTATCGCAATTAGATTCTCATAATTATCAATCGGTCTGTGGAGTGATTCTTGGACTAATATCTCCTCAAACTTTTTTGGCAAATCTTGTGACAATTTCTGTTTATCAAACCTTCTACTTCCCAACGATCCCGCCTCTTTATGTTTCTGTAGTTTGTTCTGGCAGAACTCCACTCTTGGACTATCTCCGGACAACAACAACTGTACTGGAAAATGATCTGAGTGATCAAGGTCAAGAATCGACAACTTTATACACTTACTAAGCATCTCCTCTGAACAAATGATATAATCTATGACTGACTTGCCAGTGTGGCTTATAAACGTATATTCCGCTGGAATATCTCCGGTAAATCTCCCATTTAGCATAAAGAAATTATTTTCACGTGTAAAATTTAACAGTACTTCTCCATTATTGTTCGACACTCTATCCTTCGATATCCTCGCATTATCAATTCTCAAACTTTTTCCTTTATATATCGTATCCAGTTTGTCGCCTATACGTCCATTAAAATCTCCACCTAACACCCAAAGGTCGGAATATATTAACCATTGGTTGATTTTTTCTTGTATCTCTACAATATGCTCTATAGCAGCTGACGATGGGGATATATATACTAGAACGATTCCCAATCTCGCTTCTCCCCACAACAATTGTAGCCTCTGGTTTAATTCCACCAAGGCGAATATAAAACTGGAAGTAATATGTGTTTGCACTAGTTGACCAAACGATTTCTTAATTAATAGTAACAAGCCCCCAACTGGTCGACCAAATTTTTGTGGCTTTTGAGCATTACTATATAGAATCCAAAACTTATCTTCTAGGGGTCTCTTCCCTATCTTATTTATATCTGGTATCCAAGTCTCTGTGAATCCCATTACTTCATGCGATTGTAAAAACTGCTTAACAGGGTCTTTATAGATTTTTTTAAAAAGGCCTTGGATATTCCAAAAGCTTATACTAATTTTGTCTAAGATAGCCTGAATATTTTCCTCGACTTGGTCTAGAGGTAACAAGTTTAATGAACTCTCCTGGTAGAGATTACTATTTTCCTTAATATTAGTCAGTTTTTTAACATCAGATTTTAACCTCTCCTGTTCCCGCCTCTCTCTATCAACAGTCTGGCGACTCATAAAAAATAATTAATCTGTATCACTTCTTCCGAATTTAAATCATACGTAAAGATATTACCATCTTTTATGAAGCAATCGTCTCTAACCTTTATTTTATGTCCCTTTGCTTTTTCTTGACTTATCATCGAAGTTAATTTTTTCCTTCTGATCCTGGATCTCTTACATAGATCTGCTATAAATAGAGGCTTTCCCTTTCCTGTACCTGACAATTTTGACCTCTTTTTCCAGAACTCTCGCAAAATCGAGTTTCTCTCATAGATAGAACTTAATATAATTTTCACAATAGATTTATCATCCCCGCCCGACACTCTGACCAAACTATCAGGCAAACAGTCAGGTAATTCTAGTTCGTTCTTAATATAATAATTAATTTCATCCGCGAGATCGTTTGTCTTAAACGGGAAGTTCAGGACTATAATATTATTCTTTACTTTCTCGTTTCTCAAAGAGTCAATTTGAAACTCCAGCTTACCTTGCAGTTGTTTACCAGACTTAACTAACTGGTCGAGGTCGGTCACTCTCTGGAAGGCTTTATCCAATTCTTCTTTCAGTTTTCTATTCTCTTCCTTTAGTGAGGTTACTTCTACTTTTAGTGAGGTTACTTCTACTTTTATCGTACTTAAATCTGAATTTAACTGCATAAACTTTTCCTGAATTAACTCGTATATTCCTTTTAAAGTATATTGGGTCTCTTCCGTTTCACATTCGTCCTCTTCCGCGGCCACTGCAAAGTAGTCTTGAATGTTTGAATCTCTCACTATCCCACTTTTAGTTATAGAAGGGATTTCTACAATTTGTTCTTGTTCACCCTGCATCAGATTCAATAACTCATCTCCACTCTCTAATTCTTTCGCACTACCTTTCCGGGGTCTTCCACGCCTTTTACTTTGCATATCTGCACGATCAATCTCCTGAGGAGATCTAGCCAAAGGCCCAGGGTTAGACTCTATCCCCGCAATTTGCAATAAGCACATTATTAAACTTATTCCTAAAATATTTGTGTATTCGTGAACTTTCTGATACGCCATATTCAATTACTTTCCACAATACTACGATAAAACGTCACTTCTAGCCTCGCATAAAAAGTCACAGCACCGTCGCATAAGGACACAAATATCCGAAAACATTTAAAAATTCGCAAAACATTATAGAAAATATAATGTATTATTAATAAAAATTTGTTCACATTTCGTCTTTCTTATATAACAAGAGCATAAATGTTACGACGGAATCAACCTTTATTTGGAGCTCCTATATTCTCTAAAGAGCGAAATCTCTTCACATTTCATCCCTTAACACATTTTTAATATATTGGTATTCTAAATTTTTTTATTTTTTAACTGTATAGGCCTACTTATCGTCTTGGCAATTTTCTGAATCTGAAACCATATTTATAACATATATTTATAAAAAATTTAAAACATTTCATTGTAAAAATTTCATATTTTTTAAAATATAGTAATAAATTCTGAATTAGAAGTATATTCTAAGATGAGTTTTCTACGCTCAACTGCATCTTGGATTGAGATGGGAAAGACATGAATCTCGCTCGATATGAACAGATTTAAGTGGACAAGAAACAGAATGACAGAACCACCCGTGAGAGCGGAAGATATTAATAAAAAGAACGTTGTAATGACAGGCATGGATAAAAGAGAAATGGCTAGAAATAGCACGGGGAAGAGAAGCATAGAAATCGAATTCTCCCGACCACTTGAAAGTGATGATAACAGTAGTAGTCGTAGCATAATGCATTATAAAATTAGAAAGTTGAATAAAGTAGCTAATATTCAACTTACTTTTTATAATTAATACCGATTTATAGACTATAATTTGGAATTTTTAATGAATATTTTAAAACTTAATTTAATATTTTATTAATCAGAAAGATGCGATAATCAAGACTAATGGAAAACAATATATTTCATAAAGATAAAAATACAAACTGTCTTCTTCTTATATTAAATTTAATCGTATTATAAATTTATAAATTGGAAACGACATATAAAAATTTTATCTAGCGGTAATGTATAGTAAATTACAATAAACTGTATGTTAAATTATTTATAGATAATTAATTTTAATAAACTAGTATTTAATTAATTATTTATATAATAACGTTTACAGATAAAATATAGCAGATATATTATTTATAAATGACTTAGTTATGTGTGATTTTTATCAATTATAAATAATTTATCAATTTTTTACTCTCTCTTATCTGTTCATGATAATGCATGATTCATTTCGAAAATAAAAAAGGAGCAAAAACTAAAAGAAATTCTATACTATACCATATCTAATCGAAAAAAATTAAATTGTATAAATTTAAAAGCTAGATTTTTGTAATTTCACATGAAATCTCGTTAATTTTTGTTATATAAATTTATATTATTGCAAAGTTTCTATTGAATTTATAAAAAAATAAAACCTTTATAAGATTTCAGGAAATTGATAAAACAATAAACAACATGTTGATATCGAGAAGTATTTTCTATTTTAGTTTTTTACTTTTATTTACGAATTTTTAAATAATTTAATTAATTTTTATCACTTATTAAAATTAAAAATAATAGAATTACTATTCATTATCTAAGTTGACATAAAAAATTTTTGGAAGTTTCTTAGAAGTATGAAGAATTTAATCCAGCGGTTCCCAGTGGTCTGCAAGAGCGAAAGATTTAAAACTTTTATTCATTTTAAATTATTAATCTCACATTGATACAAACTGAATTTAATTTTTACTGAAAATATAATTTTCAGTAAATAATTTTTACTATGTTTTCTATTATAATAGTACTGTTAAAGCATGTTACTCTTGAGTTTAACGATTACTTACGTTAAAAGTTTTGATCAAAGTTTTTTTTTAGATTAACACAGTTTATTTTACTTAAACCTTCTGGTCCCTGCTAACAGCAATAAAATCAAAGTGATTCCTGGTCAAAAAAAGGTTATGAACAGCTGTTTTAATCAAATAAATTTTGTATATAGTTATGTTTATTTGATAAGTAAATAATCTGTAATTTCATTTAATAAAATAATATATTAATTTATTAAGAATGTTTAATTAAAAACAATGATTATACTCTGCTATTACAGGGTGACAATAATTAACCCGTACAAAGTTTGTAGCAATGCTGCACCTGAACTTTTTTACTGTCACCAATTTACATACTATTGTTTAATTCTCCATGATTTCCTGCCCGTGTAGATGTACTTTCGATGTAATAAGGGTTAGTTCTTTATTTTTTTAATGGTGTCGAACAAATGTTGTGCAATTTTGGAGCTATTCCGGCAAGGAAAGCATCAATGTGAAATTGTTCGTCTGCTCGGTGTTCCAAAAATGACAGTCTCAGATGCAGTTCGGCGATTCAAGGAGCTTGGCCACAATGGTGACCGTCCCGGACGTGGAAGAAAGCGCACTGTCAACACGTCTAGGAACCGCAAGATCATCACAAAGCGAGTTGACTGACATGCGAAGGTCTCCATGAGAAAAATTGCTCGTGAGATCAGAATCAATCGCGAATCGGTGCGGTTAATGGCGAAAAAGGAACTCGTACTCAAGCCCTACAAGTTCCAAAAGGTTCAGCTCCTCACCGATGAAAACAAGTGCGTGAGACTCCAAAGATCCCGTTAACTCAAGCGTCGGGCCGCAGGTCGACAATGGGAGTGCATTCTCTTCACAGACGAGAAGCTTTTCTCCGTACAACCATCAAAACGACAGGAACTGGTCCGCGGGGGCTCCTGGACGCTCAGCCGTCATCGAACATCACAAAATCCAATGTCAGTCATGGTTTGGGGCGGAATTTGTGCGAGCGGCAAGACACCCCTTGTTTTCGTCGATCAAGGGGCCAAAATCAATCAAGATGTGTACCACCATGACATTCTCGAGGCTGTGGTACTTCTGTGGGCTCAGCAGCATTTTGTCAGTGCGAAATGGACGTTTCAGCAGGACTCGGCGCCGACACACAGGGCGAAGAAGACTCAGGAGTGTGCAAGGCTCATTTTCCCGATTTCATCTCGTCTGCGGAATGGCCACCGTACTCGCCGAATCTGAACCCAATGGACTACAGTGTGTGGTCCATTTTGGAGGCCAGGGCCTGTTCTAAGCGCCATGAAAGTTTGGAGTCGCTGAAGCAATCCTTGCGCTGGGAGTGAGACAAACTGTCTCCAGAAGAGTGCGGCCCATCGCTGAGAATTTCAAAACGCGTTTGGGGCTCTGCATCAAAGCAAAAGGAGTCCACTTTGAAACTGGCTGAATATCTGATTAATACGTAAAGTATTGTCACTGTTATATGCTGTTGTTTTGCTAATTTTCATTTCTTTAATAAATTTACGATACAAAAAACTTGTACGGGTTAATTATTGTCACCCTGTAATTGTTAAGGTAATTTTTACTTTCCCGGCTGTTATATATAACAGAGAAAAAGTACAGTGATGGGTCAAAAAATGCCCTCTCCAAGATTTTTACATTTTTGAACTCAGGCATCTTGAAACGCCGAGAAATATAAAAAATTCGGGTTTATTCTGTATGTATATACTGTACAGTACGTATGTTAGCGTATGGATAAACACGATTTTCTTTTCCCAATATGAAGTTTTATAATTCCTGTGCTTTTTGTCGAAAATTTCTGAAATTTTGCAAGACGTTTGCGTATTAACGGATGCTATTAAATTTTGGTGGTTAAATATCGAAGAGGGAGATAGAGGGTGTCATATGTCATATTTCGAGGGCGGTCGAACTCAATGACGATTTTCTCGCCATTAGCACTTGCAATTTTAATAATACTCTCCTCTATTTTCAAAATTAAGCTTTTTACAATTTTATAATAAATAATTATATAAAAAGTTTTTTAAATAAAATGTAATAACAAATGGTACCGCACACAATTTTAAAGTTTGCCGGGAAAGTTACTTAACTCTTTGCTGGATTTTTTTATTGCCTGCCTATTTGTTTGATACTTCACTTTTATTTCTAACTATTTTTTTTCAAATAAATATGTAAATTTTCCTGTAATATGATATAGATATGTGACCGTAGGGCCGGTATCTCTGTGATACCGCGTCAGGATGACACCACTGTATCCTTAGATTTATACAGAGAATCGTAAAATCGCGCGAGCGGTTACGTATGGGTTAGACCCGGAATGAAGTAAGTGGAGAGGATGGCGGAAGGAACGCACTCGGAGATTTTTATATATAAAAAAATACCCGTTTATTTACCCATATATCTAATTAGATACAAAACGATTACTTTACAGAGAGATTGATAAGATACATGACTCACGATCGCGAGCGTAAATTCTACACAGATTAGAGAGAGAGCTTACAGATATTCGCGGGTAGGATAAATACCTCAGGATATATACTGATCGTATCGGCGAACTTCTAATAGATGATATAATATCTTCGATTCTATACTTCAGTCTAAATGTAGATTAATCCAATTGTCCTAGATTTCAACCCAATTGCATGCTAGTCCGAGGAGGATGAACAGAGGAGGAGGAGCTTGACGGCAATAGATAAATCCGAACGGGGACACACACACAGTCAAGTGACAACTTCTGCTGTCTTACTCATCGTACACCCTTTTTATATGGAGAGGTGTTTTGCAGGCCCTTCCTTGATTTCGTCAGAGGAGTCGATCTTCTTGGACCAATAAAGTGATGGGTGACATAGTCGTGACACAGAAATTTTACTCATCTTAACAAAGAACTCAACTCGTGGGAATCGAGTTTAAACCGATCTTATCAGAAAGTTTTATCAGTTGATTTCCCATTAACTAACCCTTTTTGGTCTACTTCGTTCCGTTTTTGTATAAAATGTAGTTAAGTATTTTGAGTAAGATTATATAAAGATGATATTAAAAGATTATAAAATTATATAAAGATGTTAAAGTTCACAATATAAAGATCCCGATCTTCACAGATATAATATATAAAACAGCATAGTCGATAGGTCAACAATAATAGATGTAAAGTATTATAGAAATTTTTCAATTTATAAATCACAATACTAATATTTTTGTTTTAATATGTTGTCATGAAAGAATGAAGATAAAGTTTTTTCCTATTTTAACAAATAACGTTTTTATTACTTGATATACAATACTTTCTATGTCAAAACAACATGTAACGATTTACTTTCTGTTAAATTTTTACTTATGGTTTATTGCAATAGTCAACATTTATTAAATATATTTACATATAATTAATTGACTTTTTAATTTATTATTCTGATAAAATAATATAACATGCATTTATTTGTAAGTTCTGTAGTTAAGATTAAAACTTAAATATTAACTGTTTAATTTTGCTTTGTTTCTAAAAATAAATAACGCTAAATGATATAGTTGTCATATTTGCCTACAGACATAGGCAAATATGACAACTATGGATCATTAGAAAACCCGATTTAGATATTTTAAATAAAATCTATATCAAATTTAATTTGATTTAAAGAATCAAAATATGTTTGATACATTTTATTTCAAAGTAAGAATGTGCCTTCAAAACTTAAGATGAGAATTCGAAAGTATTATATTCAATATTTTTTCTTAATATTATTCTTCTATCATATTAACTTTTTCCTGACATAGTTGGATTAGTTTACTGATTATTCTTTCTCCATATGTCTTTGTTTTATTTGTTTCTTCTTTTTTTCTTATTTCATTATCTTTCCAACTTTCTATTAATTTTTATCCGTTCAATTTCCAAATTAAGCTGCTCTGTCCTATTCTTGTTGTATATTTGTAATACATTTAATTTTTAAAATATCATTATATTTATTGATAAAATTTTTAAAAGTTTTTCTAAACTATTCATTTCTATCTCTGTCTCTCGTTATTACATTTTCTTTTTAATCAATCACATTTTCGCTACACTCAATCTTCCTGAAAAGTAGAAAGATACAAGCGTAAGAAAGCAACTGTCGCATTAGGAATAGAACTCGAACAAATACATATAGTAAATTGCACGACGGCCAAAGAAGCTTCCGATTTTCTACAAAAGATATATGAACCAAGCTCTTGCCCACGAATTACACGAAAATTACATACCCATCCTCAAAACAGATAGTAACAGTTTGATGGATGCTGGATTCAAAGTTAAAGATGAAAAATTAGCCTTTATAATGCTTTCTAGATTACTGAAGAGTTACAATATCTAGACACGACGTTTTCAAATTTAAATGTAAAATAGAAAGCTTAGATAGATGTTAAAAAGATGTTAATGGCTGAATACCAATGACGTATGCATAAAACCAACAATTACAGAGAATCGGTAAAAGGAGCATTTCATCTAAACAAGAAGATTCACTCTAGCAAATAACAATACAACGACACAGCGAAGATCGAATAAAAGCGGGAAGATAGAAGATGCTTCATTTGTGATAAACCAAATACTATTGTTTCAAACTGTACATAAAATCCTAGGAACGCTTCTCGAAGCTTTAGAAACCCTAAAAATAATCTATTCTTATTGGAAGTTTATTATTTCCTAATCGACCACTGGTTAGGGTATGTGGTGCCACACACCATGTATGCAAATACAGAAGTTGCGTTGATACGTATAGGGAGCTAAAACAAGAAGAGATATATTATGTTGATAACACAAGAAATCAAGAACTAAAGCCTGTAGGAATAGGAAATGTAAATTCCAGTAGTCACCATTAGTTACATCATAGCTTTCCATATTATACATAATAAAGACTGAAGAGGATATATGGCACGAAATGCATTTTCTTTTGTAAAAAAAAAAAAAAATCGACTTTGCTAGCAACATTTAAAATTTGGTGGTACCATCTGTTATCATATTTTATTTCATTTAAAAACTTTTTATATTTTTAATTATTATAAAATGACAAAATGCTTGATTTTGAGGGTAGGGATAAGTTTCATAAAATAAAAATTGTTAATGCTAGTTACGAGTAAAATCGTCATTAATTCCGACCGTACTGGACATACAAACGACTCCGTTTATCTCCCCACTCCGTCGAACTTTAATCACTAAGTTTTAATAACATCAATTTTTCCAACAATCAATCAAACCTCCATGCAAAATTTCATAAATTTTTTTTACAAAAAACACAGGAGTTATTAAGCTTCAAGCAGGGTGAACAAAATCGTACCACACACACACACACACAGTAACACCCATATATACAGAAATTACTCCAGAATTGTTTTGCATTTGTCGACGTTTCAAGGCGTCCTGAATCCAAAAATGTAAAAATCTGGGGAATCATTCTTTTGCCGGATCGCCATACTTTCTCTCTGTTAGAAATCAGGAAAGTAAAAAATGTTCCTAATTAATAAGTTCTCCGTAGCAGTTTTGTGCTTAAAACCAAGGAACAAAGAATGAAAGTAATCATAAGAAAAAATAACAGATACCAAATATTCAAGAGCAAAAACAAGCACCACTCAAATTTACTATCAAAGATTTTGTCACATTGATATACAGAATTTATCGAACTTGGCTCACAAAGCATTGACTAGAGGATTAGCAAACACAAAATTAGAGAATGTGTATTCCAAAGTATCAGAAAATCAATTAAAAGTAACTATAAAAGATTGAACGATAAACAGCCAAATAACCGAACTTATACATTCAGATGTATTATACTTGAACTCGTAAGGAGTTCTCGATATATTTTAACATTTGTCGATGATTATTCAAGATAAGTGACAGTATATTACTTAAAACATAATAGCGAAGTAGCCAAATATATTAATAAATATTTAAGTACAGTAAAAAAAAAGAAACATGATTCAGAGTAAAGAGGTTTTGGATATTATAATGGATTATAATACTGCAATAGCATAGTAAAGAAATTATTTGAAGAAATGGGAATAAAACATAAATGAACGAACGTAGAAAGACTACATATGTACTGGTTAGTGAAAAGAATAAATAAGACGTTTTTAAAAACAATCAGACTAACGTTAAAGACAGCAATATTACCAAATAAATATTGCGCCGAAGCAATAATGGCAGCAGCGTATGTTGAAAACAGAACAATGCATTCTGCAAATAATAATAATTTAGACATAAACACATAACTTGATACAAAAGTCATGAAAAGTAAATGGGTACGTACTGTACATAAAGTTAAAACTGATTCAAATGGCAAAGTTACACGTTTCAAAGCAAGACTAATTGTTCAAGAAATTTCACAGAGAAAAGATATTGATTTTACAGAACCATATGCCCAATAATAAATGTATGTGTGACTACATTATTACTGTTAATCGCTAAATCACATAGATTGTCACAAAGACATCTAGACACAAATTGCTATGGCATATTGCATATCAAAGAATGAAATATATATGAAATTGCCACCAGGAATTAGCGAGAATAATAAGATACGGAGAAATTATTACGGCAGATATATGAATTAATACAGTCAGCTGGTAACTGGAACAAAGAATCCGTTTTATGAACTGTCCGATTAAAATGAACTGTATCAGGATAAAATCAAATAAGTATATTTATACAAACAGGCTAATGATATAGTATTGTTAATTTACGTAGATGACACAAATATGAAATTGAGAGATTTAGGAGAAAAATTTATATTTTAGGAATACAACCATGCAAAAAGTTAATTATATTTTTCTCAACAACTAAAAATAAACAAGATAATAAAGAAATTTGGTATGAAAGACTGAAACTGTTAGCATACATCTTGATACAAATCGTAAACTAAATAGAGATGACTATCTAAAGGCAGAAGAAATTATAGAAATAAAAAAAGGTGCTGCATGCACAGTTAATACACAGGAACCTAGAACTTATTTCTTATTTTCAGTAACCAAATAAGAATGTCTTTATATCTTAGTGGAACTAAAAATAAGGTACTGACCTATAATATAGACAATAGAAATTTATAATGAACCGATTGGGCAAATGAAACAGTAATTGAATTTCTTATATATCTAATATTTATTTATTTAAGCATATTGGTGCAAACATAATGCGAGGAGAAAACATAAAAAAAAATTATACAAGATCATACAAAATATCCATTAATACAGAACAAATATATAAACTTATAACTAAAACTCAATAGAAAATCAAAAAATTAAATTCACTCTAACTCTAAAAGTAGGAGAGTTATCCAAAGAATAAAATAAATAATTACCAGAAAACTAGGCTATATCTTACCTACAAAATGAAAAATAATCAGTTTATTCTTTTATTCGCAAATTGAATAGTCTCTCCTATATATCTAATGTATACATATTGGATATTTATTCCGATATAATGGAGGTAACTCAATATATTGGAAATCTAATAAGCAAAGAAACAGCAACACCAATGATAAGCTGAGTATACAGTATATGTCTATCACATGCAATTAAATAAGTTATATGGATAAATACTTTTTTTAAAGAAATGCGAAAAATGAAACTATGGAAACTACCGTATGCAACTTATGTAATAAAATGCGATATTAAACGGCCATGGACTTTACGTTAGATCACGTAAAGAGGCAGAACAAAATATATATCATATTTCGAGAGAAAAGTTTGAAGAAGGCTTGATAAGATTAGAGTAAGTCGAAACAAAACGTATTGAGGCAGATATATTTACGAAAAGTTTTTGTAAGGTTGCACTTTAAAGTAATTTAGATTTATTAAAAGTAGTCGGTAAATCAAAAGCTGGGAATAGTGAAGATTTGATCCACCACTAACTTCACTGACTATTGGTCTATGTGTTTTTTTATGTCCTGCAGTTTTATTGTTTCACTGCATGCAGGTGCTGTTGGGAGGACTATTCCTTACGTGTCCAAGTCATTGTCCGATGAACCCCTTAAACTTTAAGGGGTTCATCGTTGGACAATACTTTAAGCCTTAAAGTATTCTTCAACTACCCTATATCGGCAATAATTATTGCTTTAGAAAATTTGGCAAAATTAATAACTCAGAATATTTTTATTACATGTAAGCAAAGTTTAAAATCTTCTACTCATTAGCACCCCTCCCCATTAATTCCACATCTGCGATTGTCGAGAATTCGGAGAACTGAGGGGTCACGAAGGGAAAAAAAGAGCTTGGTCAAGGGATAGAGGAGAGAAAGGTCACCACTTTTCAGACTGGACATATGTGGAACGACGTTGGATTCATCTGTGCTTGTGATCGCCTTTCGTTTTAGTTCAATTGTTGTATTATTAAAATTTGTAACATTACATCACAGAAAGTATTTTTCTCGATAAAATACAAAACGAAAAATTTTGAAATTATTACTTTAAAAGTTGAATTGATTATTTTAAAACAAAACTGATAATTTATGATATTTTTCTTCTTTTTTGGCAATAATATAATTAGTAAAGTAAATATGTCATTTAAGAAATTTCTAAAGACAAGAGAACGTTTTATTTGATTTTATACAGTTTGTAAACAAATGTCAGCATTTCGATTTTCTAATAAAACTCTACGAAAAATCAAAAAGAGATGTCTTCATGAAATAAAATGTACAATAGTTTACCTATATCTTTTTAAAAAAATAATCAAAATATCACCTGGAAAGAAATAATGTAGGAAAATAAATACAGAAACATCTGCAATCACTCAACACTTTAAACAAATATCAAATTTAAAATATTAAAGAGAAAGCAATTCTAAGACAATATAAATACCTTTAGACACGTCAACAAAAAATATCAATATATGATAAACAAAATAATAATGAATCCTAAAGACGATGTGTAGAAGTTTCTCAATGAGGAGAAAGTAAATTTCTCGGAGGACAAAACTTTAAGTGTTAAAAGATTGATAAATACACCAGACGATGATTATATTGAGATGATTATATTCATAACAAATAAATAATAATAATAAATTAAATATATTTTTATTTTAAATCTTTAAATGGCAATTAGAAAAATAAATACATCGAGGAAACGAATTAAAGTTTATAAGGAAGTCGAATCGTAAAGAAAGATTAAGAAACACCGATCAATAGTGAATAAAATTCTATTCTAGGAATTAACAAGACGATGTGCATATATACTCGTATACGCTGCATAAACTTATAACTATTTTATAAACTGTTAGCTTTTTGATAAACAAATCGACTAATTTAAAAATGCGTTTGTCTGTATGTCTATTTACAGTTATCAAAAACTTTAATTATTAATTATACAGAAACCGGGGAAAGAATTAATTGCATACTCTACTGCAGTGATTCTCAAAGTGGGGTCGCGACCCCCAAGGGGGTCGTGAAAAATATTTGGGGGTCGCTGAAAAATTGATGCCAGATCAATTTTTTTCAAATATTTTATAAATTTACTATGGATTCATGTTTAGAAATAATAGAAATAAAAAATATATAAAATAATTTTTACTTAAATAAATTGCACATATAAATAATAAAAACAATATAAATATTTAACTACGAGCCTAAATATAATATTCATAAATTTGTGCGCTATTGGGGAATCCCCCGAGTTCCACTCTCCGCCTAAACTATGATAGAACAACGTTGTCATTTGGAACGGTGTTCGCTAGCAGCGTTGCGTCTGTAGGCAAGTCGAGTTAGAAATACAGTAGAGAGTCGTATCTGAAAACTGAAAGCGTTTCAGTCGGCAAATTCGAATTTCCGCTAGTGCTGTGGTGCTGCAATATTTGGCTGTCTTGGGCTACTTCGATATTGTTTTAGTTGATATGCGTATTTAGCTGGCAGCACTGGCGCGACCATGAGAGGGTAATTAAGGACGCGCCAGTATTTGAACCAGACTTTTTTCCCATCGTGAGCGGTAAGTTTTTCTTGTTTTTCTGAGGACTGTGTTATGGTGAATCGGAACGTTTTCAGACTAGATTAACTTCCGAAAAATAATTTTTTTTGTTTTTATATTTTTCAATGTGTTTATTTTGTTTGTGAAAAATAAAAAAGTAATTTTAAAAAAAAATTTTCGTTTGTCTTAACATTGACAAAAATTCAACGCAAAGCGACACGCAACGGAGAGAAATTTCAACATGGGATAGATTAATTAAACAAAACAAATTAACTCTTCCTGAATTTAAATTAACCCCCTCCCTCCGGGATGTTTTTCTACACATACTCATTCTTCGGGGTTCTTTGAAATTTTTAAGTGCAAAAGGGGGGGCGGGGACCAAAAAGTTTGAGAAACACTGCTCTACTGATTCGTACCATAACTGCAGGAAAACGTAACATTGTAAAAAATACTGTACATATCTTCAAATATTTTGCCTATCTGGACGTTGTGGACAGTAAGTTCTTGCTATTTGCAAAGCATCTCAGTGATACACGTGGCATCAAAGTACTGATGTTCCAGGATAAAAATTGTTGCATTTACAGAGCCCATACCGGATTGGAATAGCACGAGGAAGATGAAATAACGATTAAACACATCTGTCGGTCAGTCATTTCTCGAGATTTAATTAAATCCCATCCAGATTTCGTAGAATCAGTTGGCAGGTGTCAACAGCAGCTTAAAAGTGTCTAGGAATTATGTGAGCATTGCATACAGAATTGCTTAACATTGAAATACAATGTTTACAACAGTTTGTAAAGTCCATTCCCCGACAAATTTTGGCTGTTATTAAGATTGAAAAAAATATTCATAAATATTTTAAAACTCGTTTGCGTGTTTAAGCGACTAAGATTTTGTCTAGTATTAAAACTTTAAATGATTCTTAATTACTGTAAATATATATGCAAATGACAAAACAAATTGCAC
Organism: Centruroides vittatus; assembly: GCF_030686945.1. Classification (NCBI taxonomy): domain Eukaryota; kingdom Metazoa; phylum Arthropoda; class Arachnida; order Scorpiones; family Buthidae; genus Centruroides; species Centruroides vittatus. The sequence continues at coordinate 35,030 of NW_027120798.1, forward strand.
TCTTAATATAATGAATTTAATTTATTTTTTAAGGTATTAAAATTAATTATAGTTTTCTAAAGTAAACAATATTGAGATATAAATTATTTCAAGACATGGTGTATTAAAATAGACTTTCTTATAATAATACCTTGATTGTTGTATTTAAAATTTTAAATTTTATGCAGTCTTTTAATTAAAAATAAAAATTTTAAATATTTTATACATTTAGCATTTATTTAATTTTAAAATATCCTTATAATTTAAATTACACTTTATCAATTTATTAGTATTTATTTTGTGTTAAAGGATAAAATTATTTATTAAATAATTTTCTTATTATATTATTATTAGATATTTAATTAAGTAATTCTGATATACATTGCAAAAATTAAAATTATAATCAAAAGCTTTTATATCTTAAATTTAAAATTGAAATCTTAATTAAACATTTTAATTTTTAATCCTCTAATACTTAATCTTATTTCAGATTTTAAACAGTGAAATCATTTAATGAATATGAGTTTTGTAAACAGGAAATAATTAACTTTAATACTTCTACTTGTATTTATTAGAAATATCATTCTGATGATACTACATCTAACTTAGCTTTTAAACTAACTTTAACGTTACTACATAATAATAAATGCTTTTTTTGTTAATGAAATTTTTTATTTTTATTTTAAATGTACAAGTCAAACAACTATAAAGAATTTAAAAAACAAAAAATTCAAAATTTTATTATATTAATGCTATGGGAAACTGGAATGCAATTCACTTGAATTATGTTGAGTTAAATTAATAAACGTTTTAAAATTTATTATTATGAGTACAGTATATTGCTTTCCCGACTGTTATATATAACAGGGAAAATATGGCAATCGGTCAAAAAAATGATTTCCGAATATTTTTATATTTTTGGAGTCAGATATTTGAATTTCTGGACGATTCAAGGTCGAGAAATGTAAATAAAAATCGGGGTCTTTTCTATATGTATGAATGTTAGCGTGTGGTACGATTTTGCCACCTTCTTTGAAACTTAATAACTCCTGTGCTTTTTGTCGAAAATTTCTGAAATTTTGCACGAAGGTTTGCTTATTAAGTTATTGATGCTGTTAAATTTTGGTGATTAATGATCGAAGAGGTGGGTTAGATAAAAGGGATCGTGTGTACCTCCAGTAGGGTCGGACTTAATGATAATTTTACTGGCAAGTATCATTTAAAATTTTTTTAGAAACCTCATTCCAGCCCTCGAAATCAAGCTTCTTGCCATTTTGTAATAGTTAAAAATATAAAAAAGGTTTTTTAATAAAATATGATAACAGATGGTGCTACCAAATGCTGCGGGAAAGTTAAGCACTCGTTGCTGGATTTTTTTAAATATTACATTTATGGAGTAATGCAAGGCAGCAAGTGGGCAATCTGGCAGAGAAAAATGCCTCCCAAAAATACTTTCTATAGGAAACTGATCCCTGTTTAGGTATTAGAAATGTGAAGAATGGCCTTGAAACTCCACACGGCCAGTGGGTTTGGTTCTCATCATTCTATGGTGAGGCGCAAACCCATAACACGCAAATCAATCCCTACCTGTTAGAGATTATTAGTGATTTCATCTACTCGCCATTGGCTGTCCTGCTATTATATTTTAAACATAATAGGAAGACCACTAGTCCCACAATTATGTTTAAAAGTCAAGTAATAAAATAAAGAATTATTTACTTAGAAAATATCGAATTAAAAAGTTTATACAAGTAAGTAAATCTTAGTTATTGCTAAAGATTTTCATTTATTATTTAAAAACAAATTTAAAATATAATACAAGCTAAATAACGATTATAATTTTGTTTTAAATTAAAAATATTTTATTACAAGTTTGTTATTTTTCTTTAAAATTAAAATTACATTTAATATTATTGAATTTTTTATAACAATTTATTTTAATATTTTGCTTCCTTAAACAGAAATAAACTTTAAAAAATTAAAAATTTAATAACTTGGAATAAAATAATAATTTAATTTTAATTTGAAATATTTTAATTCATTTTATATTCATTATATATCATTATAGTCATTATATATCATTATTTCATTATATAATATTTTAATTCTTGTTAACATTTTTATCCAATTGCTTTCTTTTTCCTTTTTATAAATGTTGTGTTTGAAAAATGTACAGATTTTGATTATAAATTTTAAATAAAAAATCTGTTAAGTTTAATTTGAAGTTTTAATAAGTTCATAAATATTTATAAATCTTATTTCTTTAAGGTGAAATTGCATTAAATCTCATTGGCATGTTAAAAAATTTCATTTATTCTGTTAGAGATTATAAATAACAAATTTAATTGAGTATTTTAAATTCAAATTTTATTGATTATTTTATGCATAAGATATTTCGTCATCTTTTACTTTCCCGGCTGTTAAGTACACATAACAAGAAACAGTACTAAATCGTGTGAAATTTGACCTCCAAGTTCTTTGTGTGTGTGTGTGTGTGTGTGTGTGTGTGTGTGTGTGTGTGTGTGCAAATCTCCACGTGTGTGTTTGCTTTGGCATTATTCGGTTTAATATCTCACACTCAGGATGGGGTACAGATTAAGAAACAAAATTTGAATGGTAGCTTGTATATGAGGGTGATTGATGCTATTAAATGTTTGTGGTTAAAGTCAAGGTGGGGAAGGTAGAGAAGGGACATAGTCATAATTTGAGAGAGATCAGACTTAATGAATATTTTAGTTGATATTAACATTTACAATTTTTTATGAAACTTGCCTCTATCCTCAAAATTAAGCATTTTGCCATTTTATAACAATAAATAATATAAAAGTTATTTTTAAAAAATATACACTCGACTGCTATCTTAGCAGTCGAGAAAGTTACGCAACTCGTTGCTGGATTATCTCAGAACTTTTGATGAATGAGTCGACTCAAGTAAGCCTCCATTACCAGCCTTCATTCACTCCCATTTTGGGCCTTCCAGAACCCATGGCTTGATAAAAAAAAAAAAAAAAAAAAAAACACCTAGCAACGATTTGTCAGTTTTTCAGCTGTTAAGATACATTATTTTAAAAATAGCATTTATATTATTAATCACGAATAAAATTGGGCGCAGTGCCATTTGTTATGAAGTTTTGTTATAAAAATAATTTTTATATTATTAATTATTATCTAACGACAAAACGCTTAATCTTGAGGGTAGAGAGAGTTTTATGAAAAAGCAAAAGTTGTAAATACTAATAACGAGTAAAATCTTCATTAAATCGATCCCTCTCAAAATATGACAGTTGACCCTCTTCAATCTCCCACCTCGACCTTTAATCACCGAAATTTGATATGATCAATACCTCTTACATACAAGCTACCGTGGAAAATTTCGTTTATTAATCTTCACCCTATCCTGAGATATTAAATGAGATAGACTCTAACACAAACATTCACTGTATTTTTTTTTTTTTTTTTTTTTTTTTTTTTTGATCTGCTTCTTCAGGGGACTTCAAAATGTAAACATTTACAAAATACCCGGAAGATCAAATTTAATTCGATTCCAATTCTTTCATTTCTTATGTCTACATAACAGCCGAGAAAGTAAAATTGTTTTAACATATTTTTCGACGTAATAGCGAGTTTGAGGCCGAAGTTTTAAACGCGAAAACGTGTACGTCGGACGTTCGGCGCCGCTTTCCTGTAAGCCTAGAAGTTTGACAATGGCATTTGGAAAGTCAGTGGAATCATGCTGGACATTCCAAACGCCATTGTCAAACTACTAGGCTTACAGGAAAGCGGCACTTAACGTCCAACGTACACGTTTTCGAGTTTAAAACTTCGGCCTCAACCTCGCTATTATGTGTGACAGAAATTTCTCAAAAGGTATTTATTTCGTCATTACTTGATATAGGCTAATCGTTTGGACAATTTCCGAGTTACTGTAGTTGATGACAATAGGGAGCTGAAATATTGGTTTATTAATCCAATTTATAAGCTCATAGTAATAAGTAGTTTCAAAATTAAGTTTCCATTATTAAAAATTTAGTATTTCTTTTTTGTAATTTTTTCTAGCTTTCGTTATTCTCCATACGGCTAATTTTCTTCATGGCGCTTTTCGTTTTGCAACATACAGTAGTCATGAACTATTTTATGGGTGAGCAAAATATACATTTATCTCTGCTATTTGCAAAATTAATGCAAACAGTAGAGAGATCGTCTTTTCTAAGATCGTTTTTTGGATATAATGATTGTCTTATCATATTGAAAATATGGATCGGGTCATTTTTACACGAAAACCTTAACATTGTGTCTATGTGATAAGCTGGGGGCGATCCCCAATGACCACTTGTGCAGCAGGAGGCTATACCCTATCACAGGGTTACCGTTACTGACGTTATACCATCGTCCAAGTGCTGCTGTCATGTCCATATTTGCTTCGAGACTTGTACGCTTCCGTTTATTTAGACGTCGACAGTCGACTTTCTGTATTGTTTATCGTTTAGACTCAGGTTATTTCTCAGCCACTTGTTATAGTACGGGTGATATTCAATCCGTTTCCTAGGCGATATTTTCCTCACGATCGCAACGGAGAAATAGGCTTAAGATTTTTCTTAATTTTACGCAAAATCGTACCCGGATCCTCACATGTCAAATTATTTTTATAATGAAGGTAGTAAACATGATTGCTAGATAATCTGATTTGGAAGCAGAGCAGAATTTTTTGTCTAGAGCCAGCTAGTCACAGGAACGCTGCGACAAGGATTCGGACGAAAAGCGGGTCGAGTATATACGAACGTATATAAAACTGATAGTAACTCGATTTCTAAATATAAATTAAGACCTTTCTGAATATAATTAAATTCAGAAAAAAAAGTGTGGAGCCCTTTTTTCAAAATTGCAAGACTACTGTCCCAAATAAATGACAAAAATATGTTTAATACGATCTAAATTAAATAAAACTTATCGTGCAGTCTCCATTACTTTAAAACTGCATGCATTTCATCCTCTCCAAGAATAATTGTTTTTCCCCTTGCTTTTATTATTAAAAAAACTGGTTGATGATTTTCTAAATAAAAAATTAGAAGCTTCTGCAAAATATATTTTCTCAATAAATTTATTAAAAATATCTTAAATTCCTACAAAATAATATCGATTCTTTAATAATTAATAATCAATATGACCTATGTTGAAGGTATACTATAGTAAAAAACATTCTACACCAGATGTCGGCGCCTTTTTGTTAATAATGGAGTAATAAAAATTTTAAAAACCATCGAGGATTCATAGTTTAATTTTTGAAAAAACATCACAATGTTGTAATAAATAAACAAAATAATTAAGTTTTAAAATATGTATCTTTATACAAAATAATGATTATACGTGCATGTAACAACCAAAAAATAAAAATTAAAAGTACGTACAGAAAATAACAAAACTAAATTAAATAAAATTACTATTACATATATTGCGCTTTGCGTGACTATGGTTCTAGAGGACACATTTGAGATGCACAACGGGCGCCGCTGTAGAACAGGAGTCTGTTCTATACAACTATGTATTAATTTGGTACTGCATTAAAAGATTAGAAAAAGTTCATCATCCCACTGGCTTACTCTATAACACCAAAAATCCATAAAAAATCCAGTTTCCATTTAGGAAACTATATTGACGGTTTAGAAATCAAAAGGAAGAAAATATAAAAGAAAAGAAAAAAATGATAGCTTTAACTGTTAACTTGAAAATGGATAGGAAATCAAAAATTAAAAATTAGTTTTTTAATATAAAACTGTTCCAGTGTTACAACAAAAACAGATAAATAAATAAATAAAGCATATACTTAAATATCTAGCAATATTTACATAAAATTATCCAAAATTTTATTATAGTTATAAATTTAGTTTAAGCGGGACAATTTTCTTGCCGATTTAGTATTATATTTTGAAGCAAATAACTTATTTCTCCACTTTGCAAAAACGTGCAATCTGCGAGTTATGTAAAAATGTACAACTCTTGTTTTTATAGTAGCTCTGTGCATTACATTTTCACATCCCACTTGCTAGAAATCCCGATTCTAAATTCACGCTTAGTGTTACCACCCGGACAGTCCGGGAATTGACTCACTGTCCGGGTGAACTATTAATTTTGTCCAGGAATTTCGTAGAAATTATGAAATTACGATGAAACACAGTTCTTGCAAACATTTTTTATAAATTTACACCATTTGAACACGAAAGACCTCACACTCACTGAAACTCATCTTCCATTTCGCCATGTTACTCTACGCGGACGTGTGACTCGCAACCTGCCTCTCGACCTTTTTTTTCTTTTAATTATTTATTTATTTTTTCTTGCTTGTACGTCCGTACACGTCTTCTGTAGAGCTAAATTATCTGTTCTTTCTTTCTTAATTTAGGTTACATACGTTACTCCTACGCAAGTCCCTAGTCCCTAACTGTAACTGATTTAGAACCGGCATTCATGTTATTCTTCGCATTGTAAAATGACATTGCGCATGCGTCAAGAACTTCTGTTCGAACAAACCTGACCTGCCGTCCGGGTCAGCGATTTTGTAAAGGTGGAGACACTATTCACGCTCCGCTTCGTAAAATTCGATGATTTTCGCCTCGATTCTTTAAAAACAGGAGATCTAAAACGAATAAACAATCGTATATTACAAAAAACTCAAAAAAAAACTGAAATAACTAAAAATAGTACAAAACACTTTTAAAAATGCACACGCGTTAACACAACTCTCGGCAATTTCGCCTACCGGGCGATCGAAACGCCACCCTATCGGGAGCAGTTGTCCGTAGAAAGAAAACAAAGAGTGAGAACAATAGTATCAATAGCGCTGTAATAATATTATTTAGTAACCATTCTAGTAAACTTTCAAGTTTACTGAGGGTTCTTTGGTTCTCATATTAAGTTGCAAGATCCTATTATCACAAATAACCCATCGGGAATGCGTTAACATTTCCTCGATTTTTCTTCGTAAAATCAGTCGTGACATTTTTTGTGAAATTGCTAAACAGATGTCAGAAATATTTTTGGTCTGTGCTTAGTGATTTCGGGCAAATCGTTTAAAATGCATATGCCTCTTTACAGACGTATTTTTAGTATCTTTCCAATAGCATCAGAAAGGTTATTTGACCCAGTTGTTGTACTATATGACCGCGAACTGATGACGACTGGCAATTGATTTGTATGAAGTAAGCATTTAAATCACTGAAGTGTTGATTGCAATATTTATCTAACGATGCAATTACTCCATTTTAACACCACTATTAACAGTAGTACCGTAACCAACTAACTAACTGCCACAAAACGTAGATTGATATATATCAAAACTATGATATTGATTATAGTAGATTGATCAATATCAAATTTAATATAGCCTATATATCAATTTACTTTATATATATATATATATATATATATATAATTATAAGTGTCGTGTGTGTATATATATATATATATATATACACACACACTCGGAATATATCGGATACCTTTTGTATTGAAACCGTTTTTCTAGAGGAAGGTATCCGATATATTCAAGGCCTGATTCAGAAATTAACAGACACTTTCTAAACCTTCGCACTTGTTTTGTTTTGTGCATTTCTGGCATGTATCATGATGTATTTAACGGAAGCGCGCGGATTAGAGTAACGTGTTCTCCACATCAAATCCTAGTAGGTCACCTGAAGAAGAAATTATAGCTTCTTGATTTTTTGGACTTATATATAGGGTCAATGATAAAGAATATAGGAACAGTAAATTTTGAAAACATTTTTAGCTCCAGCTTACTGTAAATTAAACATTGGCATATTTTCTGTAAATATTTATCAGATTATATTCAGCATTATATAAATTGAAATGTATCTGGAATTTATGTTTGAAAATAATTCAAAAACGAAAAATTTTTTTGTGAAACTATTATTCAAAAATGTTATTTTATATATAATTAATTTTAAATAATTCGTTGATACTTCTAGACTAGATAATAAAATTTAATAAGATTATTAGTGAAAATATAAATTTATAAGCTGTCTTTGTAAGGATATTCTCCAAATATAAATTAGAGAAATGCATGCTAATTAATTTATTGTTGTCATTGCACAAATTTATAAATAGACAACTATATAAATTATTTTAATTTACAAATACTGTATTAACATATTCTGAGATTGATGTCGCTCTTTATTTAATATTTATAGAAAGATAATAGTTTTAAGACAGGTTTTTAAATATTTTAACAGCAGTTTTGTTAAAATATGTAAGTAGGCTATATAGACTATATTGCCTGTAAAATCGAATTTAAAAGTTTATTAAATAAAATAGTAGCTTTAAAGCTAAATTATATTTGAATAAAATAAAAACAGTAATAAGGGGTTTTTTTACGCATTATCTTGGATACCACGATTTTCTTACTTGAACTGTTCGACATCAATTCGTTTTAACGCATTTCTAAAACAGCATAGAAAAAAAGTAAGTTTTATTATTTGTATCCCCTTCATGTGGCATTTTCTCCTTAATTATTTATCAATATTCAGAACATAAAATGTGTTTTTTATTTATAATTTTTGAACAACAGATAAATTTTTCTTCAATTAGTTTTCTTTTTAAGTTCACGATACGAAGAACATCGGCTATAAAATAATGAAACACGTTGTTTAAATTAAGAATCATACCCTAGTTCTTTTGTTTAGAGTTTAATATTTATTTTTATATTTCCTATACATTTTGAATAAAAAAATTCAATGTAGACTATATCGTAGCAAAACTCATCAAGTGTTGATGAAGTATCAAAATGCATCTCGTAATTTGGGAATCTGAAACTCCAAATTTCTTAAAAAAAATAAAGTATTTGGAAAATATTAGTAATTTTTAATTTGCTAGTTCATTGACTCAAGTAAATTAAGAGAAACTGCTTATAAACTTTATTGCAATTTATATCATGTCCTTTAGTCCAACACGATTATTGATTTTCCGATGTAATTACTTTTTGATCCAGTTTGATCTTTCTTCATCTCATCTTCGCAAAATTAAATACTGCAATGTGATGTTTAAACTTCAGAACTTGACAGAATGGATTAAGCTAGACCAAGCCCTTTTGCTTGTATTTCTATTATTTTACTTTTTACATTTTATTTTAGCTTTGTTGTTTAGTTAATGAAAGAGCTCATATGCTGTATATATGTGCGAACTGTACATATCAATTTATACAAAGAAATCCTAACCTATTAGAGAAGCTTCAATTTAAATAAATGTGGAAACTTTTTAGTAATTCGTAAATTTTCTACGTTTTAAATTAAATAAAACCCTTGAAAAATTTAAAGAATTTACGAAAAAAAGTTAGAAGTTGAAAACAAAAATCTGACAAGTAGCACTTGATTTAAAGAAACGAAATTATATTCATCAGTCAGAAATGTTGAATAAAGGAAAATACATACACTTACATACCTACCTACACGCATACTGTACAGTCAAAATATTGTATTAAATTGTAAATAATAGTAATAATAATAAAATTATTTAAAACATCTACACAAAATACGCACTTTTTAACTGTTTTATTAAACATGTAATAACGATTATTTACATATTTTAAAATACAGTAGTGAACCGAAAATCGGAATCAATTGGAGACTGGGGTTGTTCAGATTAGGGATTTGTTCCGATTACGGATTATGTACAAATAAATATATTAACCTGTCCGATGTTCAAATTTTTCTCTGTTGCGTGTCGCTTCGTGTTGAATTTTCGTCGATTTTAAGCCTAACGAAAATTTTTATAATAATAATCGAGGCTATCGTATCGTTAAAAATTATTTCTGCATTTTGTACAAACAAAATAAATATATTGAAGAATATAAAAACATGAAAATTATACTTTAGAAGTAAATTTAGTATCAAAAACGTTCGATTCAGCACGACACAGTCCTACTGAAAATCGTGCCGATTACCGGCGATTCCGATTACCGGGGTTCCGATTTACGAGTCTCTACTGTATATATGAAATTATTACTTACAATCTTATCGGAGAGCATCTGTCAGTGCTGTGTCTTCGTTACTAATTTATTTCTTTTTTTATAGGTAAGCAATTTTCTTATTTTTGTTTGTTTTATTTTTATTTATTGGTATTTTGTATTTAATTGACAGATGCTCCCAAATTTTAACTTTAAACTTTAATTAATTATTACATTTTAATTTAAAACCTTAACTTAAATTTACATTTTTATTTATATAATTGATTATTGTATACTTTTGTTTGTGGTCTTATGTTCATTGTATCTAAGCGTTTTGTTTTTTGGGAGATGGTATTGCTCCCCGCATCAAGGAGTGTATCCAGTATTCATATTAAAAAAATAAAATAAATTAATAAATAATAAATATTTACAATCTTATCATATAATTTTAAAATTAATCAGATACTTTTGTAGAGTAAACTGGAGATGGATGCTTCTGTAATTGGATAATAATATATAAAGTTTAGTCTGTTGCTTCGCCTTCCAGTTGTCATTACTGCTGAAAAGGTAATGTACTCATTATAATGAAGGCTGAATGGGTCCCAAGGCAGCAATTAATATTTTGTTGCTTATTCCAGAGAATTAAATACCGGCTATCTGGTTCAGAAGGCAGTGCGTTAGTTAGTAATTCAGTTTACATTTGTATGATGTCTTACATACACAAAAGAAGATGCAGATCTACAGTCCTGCTATTGGACTGTATGGGTACTACTATACGTGGGATAGGGGTGAATAAGATATCATTGGTGAGAAGGTAAAACAGTGTCTTTACATTAAAAGTTCTTTATTGGAATCAAATTTTACAAATATCAGCGCAAAGAAGTATATAGAAATTGTAGCTGATTTTAAACATCACTAATGGATCAAGTTGTTTAACAAACAAAAGTACTGCATAATGTTTAACTAAATATTTATTACTTTCCCAACTCTGTCGGTATATAACAGAGGGAAAGTATGCTTCGGTCAAAAAATAACCTCCAAAATTTTTACATTTTTGAACTCGAAACCTGAAAACGTCGAGAAATGCAAAAAAAAAAAAACAAACAAAACTTGGGGTAAAAATTTTTCTGTAGGTATGAATATTAGTTTGTGTGGGAGAATATTTTACAGGTATTTTACAGCTATTTTTAGAAAGAGGGGGATCCAGGTATCACTCAAAGGTACGACCTGAAGGTTGAAAGGGAGAAAGATAATGAAATAAGAAGTAAGGTGAAGAATAGGAGATGAAAGTGGGTCAGAGTGGGGGGGTTAAAGTTGAGAGCTCATGGCGCCTGCATCGCATTAATTGACAACAAATAAGTTTACAGATACAAGACACAAAATACAAGGTACATGATACAAAATAGAAATTACTGTATGGCAGTAGGGTGCGCCTGGTATGACAGCTAAACAAGCCAATTGCATACTGATTATGCAATTGTTACAGAAGGCAGGAACATAGTTGATAAACAATTGCTTTTACGAGAAATGCAGGGTAACAATTTGTGTACCGATGTGAGACGCAGGACATCTACATTGAGAGGACTATAATGCAATTGAGAACAATACAATTAAGAATTAAAATTACAAGACAAGCAATTAGATATACTGCACAGTTATATGCGTGCGCGACAGTGAAACAGAGTTACAACAAAAAGCACCTATTTGGTACTGCATTAAAAGATTAGAAAAAGTTCATCATCCCACTGGCTTACTCTGTAACACCAAAAATCCATAAATGAGCCAGTTTCCATTTAGGAAACTATATTGACGGTTTAGAAATCAAAAGGAAGAAAATATAAAAGAAAAGAAAAAAATGATAGCTTTAACTGTTAACTTGAAAATGGATAGGAAATCAAAAATTAAAAAGCACAGAAAACACAGAAAGAGAAATTCTTGTGATTGTAGTAGTGGATTTAAACAGTAAGTACAGATTGACGATTATCATTGGTGGCTGGCCGGTTGCGCGATGAGTTGAGCACTGCAGTCGTTGTTAGAAACTTGCTCAGCTGTCGATAGATGTTTTCATCTTCTAGAAGTCTGCTATTGGGGCAAGGCCAGTTGTTTTCTGTGAGTAGAACATGACCCATTAGACTTGTTCTCTCCTCTGTGAAAAGTTTTCAGTCCCACAAGTAGTGTTGGTTGTCCTGCGTTGAAACTTTATCGCAGGGGCACACGTCTGAGCTTCTCAGAAGGAACCTCTTCAGGTACAAGTTAAAATTACCATGACCAGTAATTAATTGAGTTCTTCCCGTTGTGCCGTTATCCCATTCTTCCTGCCATTGTTTGAGAGATAACTCTCGAGTCCACTGCTTTATTTTCGAGATGTAAATCTTGCTGTAGCACGGGTTTAGATTGGAGGCAGCGGCCTGCTTGGCCAGCTGGTCAGCTGTCTCATTACCCGAAACACCAGAGTGCCCACGGACCCACTTGAAAGAGATCACGTGGCTGTGGGTGTAGGTAGTTAAGTAACGGTGAATGCGAAGGATGTTCGCATCCCTGTTATGAGGACTGTAGATAGAGTGCAGAGCAGTGGCGTAGCGTAGTGGGGGAGGCAGGGGCGACCCGCCCCGGGCGGCACTTTAAGGGAGCGGCAAAATTTTACAATAAATGAGAATACCTAAATAAGGGAACAGTGAAGTTTTCCTCCGCCCCGGGCGGCTGACACCCACGCTACGCCACTGGTGCAGAGTTTTGTACTATCTGTGTAGATGCTTATAGTCTTGGCACGAGGAAACCAATCTTCGTAGACATGTTCTATTGCTTTAGTGATTGCCAGGATCTTCGCCTGTGAGCAGTGCAGTGCAGTCCAATCCTGAAGGCCGATTTATGGGTGGTCCCAGTGATTGGTTATACAGTACAAACGCCACACCAACACTTTCTTGTTGCTTAGAACCATCCGTATATATCGAAATGTCATTGTTGCTGACTTGGTTGGTATTATTATCACTAAGAGTAGGGTAATCTTGTCGGTTGCTGAGATTAGTCATTTTGTGCACAATTTTGAAGTTGGTGATATCATTTTTTAATGTCTTCGGAGAACTCTGGGAGGTTGTTGTTGCATTTTTCATTGCTGTTGAAAATGTTTTTATCGGAATTGTTGCAGATGGAACAGTTCCAGATCCACATAGCCATTCTTGCTGTGATGTACACTGAAGTCAAGCCTGCTATAACCAGCAAGGCCGAAGTTGGAGCTGTCAGGTAGGCTCTGCATATCCTCAGAGCCGCAACCCTTTGAGCTTTTAGCAGTTTACGCTCGATATAAATCGTTTCGGTTGCCGCTGCCCAGATTGGGGCTGCATACAGCAGGACTAACTCAATGGCCCCCAGGTATATGAAACGTGCTGCCTTGTAGCCAATACCCCAAGTATTTCTTGCAATTACTATCAGTGCGTTGGATACTCGAGCTGCCTTAGCACTTACCATATGTTAGCACATAATATGTTTAGTCCATTGGAGCTGTTGCTCAAGCACGACGCCCAGGTAAGTGAACTCAGTAACCCTGGGGATACAAATGCCATCAATCTGAATTTTAGGGCTCTTCTGCAGTGGAGTGTTTTTAGAAAAAATTATGTAGGAGCACTTATTATGATTTATAGGAAGGTTGATGTCCCTGCTCCAATTGGAAATATTTTCCAGGAGTTCATTACATAAAATGGGTAGATTGTCATTGTTCTTATCAGACACAAGAATGACTGTGTCATCTGCATACCCTTGAATTAGCCGATTCGTTGGTCCATTGAGATTGGCCAATAGGTCATTATGGACTATAGTCCATAGCCCAAGGCCAGCAATTGAGCACTGTGGACAACCTTTTGTTACCGGTGTGTGTAACTGAAGTCATTGGTATACAGACCTGCTTGCCTGTCGTTAAAGAAACTGCTAGTCAGGTTAAACAGATTACGAGGGCAGTTATGGTCACGGAGTTGCTGAAGAATCACTGGCTACCGCAGTTGTCAAAAGCTCCCCTGAAGTCTATTGACACGAGGAGCGTATGCCTGCCTTCCTTCTTAGCTTTGTTGATGTACTCTATTATGCTATTCAACACGATTGTTGTTGATCTCCCTGGTGTAAATCCATGCTGATGAAGGCTTAGGGCATTCCTCTTCCTCAGATAACTCAATATCCTGTTATTTACTAGCCTGTCTAAAATCTTTCCCATAACCGGGAGGAGGCTGATTGGCCTATAGTCCTTGAGGTACTGGGATTTATCACTAGGCCGTTTACTAATAAATTTATCTGATGCAATTTTCCAATCCCTGGGAAAGTAACCCAGAGATAAGCAGCGATTGAATATCGTAACAAAAGTGGTCGGAATTGCATCATAGGCCTTTTTTATCATTCTCCCGATGATCTGGTCAATTTCCGGTGCCTTCTTGGTGTTGATTAGTTTAATCGCATGCGTTACCTCATTGTAGTGAACGAACTGTCATCTTGATGATTTGAAGGGTTCCTGCAGTTATTACGGATCTCGTGTTGGATGTTTGTGTCAAGATCCGGATTGTCAAGAGGGATGTGATAATTAAACAACTCGTTCATCGTGTTCTCAATGGAGTTGGTGTAAGTGCCCTCGTTTGTCATGATGGCAAAAATTGCAAAATACAAAATTAAAAAAAAATTTGTCACTTTACCGGTTGTTGCACTGAAGCCTTCGATTAACAATTTAAATAAAAGCAAAATTACTATTAAAATCGGGCAAACAGTGACGAGAGATGCATGGAGACTACAAAAATAGTTCAGAAAAAACAGTTATCTAAGCAAAATATGAAAATTATAATAAACTGAATAAAAGAATGCCGAATAAGATATGAAGAATTTCAAAGGTAAAAAAAAAAAAAAAAGGTTTAGTGACCATATACGATATATCAAAGATGGAAGACGGCAGGACCTAATAAAGAACGCTAGGATAAAAAGAGCCATTGGAAGCGATAGTTTGAATTGTTATTGATATATTTTCCTCTTTCAAGAAGAAGAATGACAGACATTCAGAGACAGATTCTTTAGGTATACTTTTGATAGTCCTGGAAGAATACACAGCAACGATACAAGATTACTATAAGGATAGTAATCTTGAACTGCTATTATTATCTGAAGTGTATATGGAGGGACTCCGAGGTTTCCAATACGAATAAGTCTACATCAAAAATCTGCTTTAATACAATCGTAACTATCTCAATGAATTGACAAATGTAGTGTGAGATCCCGGGGGGGAGGTAAGAGGGAGTCGTACCTCTTTTACCGGCGACTCACTTGTCAAGGATGGCAGTTACGTTGACGGCGCGTTATGCGTTACGCGAGTGGATTAGGAGGAAGGATGGGGTCGACGATAAGGCGAAGCCGACAGTCAAGAAAGACACCATTTTATAACAAAACAAGATTTATTAAAAGCTAAACGAACAAAACTACAATTCTACCCTCATATACAAAAAGGGGTTCGGAGAGAGAGAGTTTACAATTATTTTTCATACCTCTTAACAAGTCCGTAGTAGACGGAGTTCGTAATGGACGAATATTCTCTCAGAAGTGACGATGATGTTCGGGATGACAGAGAATCAGTTAATGGGACGATGGCACGTAGAATCTTAGAATTCGTAGACTGGACAATGGCACTTAAAAACTGAAGAAACTTAGAAACTTCGGGTTCGGTCGACGGCGTAGTGCACTTCGTAGTGGAGAGACGATCGGAGAGCCCTTTAGGGGGGAAGGAAGCGTCTTTTATAAGTTTTTGATGTGAAAACCCGTCACGTGATTGACAACGGATCGTATTTAGGGCCATAGGTGTTCCCGGACTTTAAATAAACGACTAGCTCGGACGCTAACTATAAACCATCGTGCAAGATGATCTACCTGCATCCGAGGGAATAACGGGTTGTTGATAGTTAGGGGGCGATCGTTGCCTTCGAGGGTCAACAATTTGCCGGGTATGGAATGTTGTTGCTTAAGTCGTTTATAACTGGAGTGAAAAAATTCAGACATTTCTAGGTTTTTTACTTCCAAATTTCACAGTAGCGAAGGTAAATCATGGTGAATACAGTACGTGGATGTATTTTGATAATAAAATCTATAATAATGTATCAATGAGATTTAGAGGAATGGAAACGAGTACTTGAACCTTACAATCAACAAAAACAAAATTCGTGACAAAAGACCACAGAATATATAAAATATGACTTTAGAGAAGTGGAAAAAAAAGAGAATTGAAATGAAATAGAAAAGGAAGATTGAGGTATAAAAATGGTCGACAAAAGTAGGAAGAATGAGACCAGTTTAAATACTTAGTATCAACTAGTTTAAAGTTTGTATTATTATTATTGTTCTTTAACTGTAGTTTTTAAATGTACGTGGTTCAGATGTGAGTGACTGTTCATTTACTAAAGATATTAGTGAAGACAGTGATATGTTTCTGATATGCCTTCATCGGACTAGACAAAGAACGAAATGTCACCAACAACAACCAAATGGCAGAATTGTGAAATGTAATAGGGGATCATCTGATGGAAATAATATTAACTGGAACTTTGATAATTTTTTTTAAATACCTAATATTGAAGCATTTCTCAGTGGTCATGGAGTTCAGGTGCAAAACTTGAGTGAAAATTTAACACCTTTTGATGTGCTTTATTCATTCTTTTGTCAGAATTTGTGAAGAAAATAGTAAATGAAACCAATAGGTAATGCTATTCTTTTACTTTCATATGAAATATTTCCAATCAAGCTCATATAAAATCATGGAAAGAAACAATTACCCCTGAAATGTATGAATTTTTTGCATTAAGTTTACTAATGGATATGATTAGAAAGCCTACTGTAGATTTTGTATTTTTCTACTAATTCTATTTTTTTAAAATACAATTTCAAAAAATTAGTAAGTTATTACTGTCTTCTCTTCATTTTAATAACAGTTATTATTTATGTACAAAGATTCACATTATACATAAATAATAATACAGTCAAACCTCAGGTTACAAATGCCCCTGTTTATGAACAAAATTTTGAATGCCATTTTTGCTCTGGTTGCTGTATGATAACTCGGTTTCTGAACAAGCTACTCAGCATAGCTGGCCACCAATGGTCAACTTCCTATACTTCCTATGTTAAAGAAAGTAGACAGTCCAACCAATCAATGACAAGACTACCAATTCAGTAGTGATGCTGAGATTTGCCTCGTGTGAATTAGATGTCACAACACGAACTTTAAATTCTTCTATGACTGCGTTATGTAAACACATAAATAAAGACTCTTAAAAACCTTTTAACCACAGCCGTTTTTTACTATTCTTCTAACGTTTTCGTTTATTTTTAATAACCTTAATGTTCACAAACTGGCTGCTCCGGTTTTCCTAGAGCAGCCAGTAAATAAGCAGAAAATAATGTAATTTGCAATTGTTTAGAATGATCAAAGATGCACCTTAAATGGACCTGTTACTAATGTAGTTCAGTATTGATCACTCCCTAAATCCAAGAAGCTCTTAAAACGAAGAGTCAAGTGAGACTGAGAGATTGAGATAAAACGGTAGGAGTGAAGATAAAGCTCGTCAGAAGAACATATAACATGTTAAACGTTATCGTTCATATCCGATTATATATTTAAAGTAACTAAAATAATTAATTCCGTGATATAAATAGTCGTAGTATGTTTCCCACAAACTTTGATATGAGAGAAAATGAATGCGTGAAACTAAGTCAAGTTTATTTTTGAAATGCATCTAGAAATGTAATATGGGAATTGAATAGATCATAATCGAGTCTAGCCAGCATGATACTAATGAAGAAAGCTAATGGATCGAGCTGCGACGGCCAAATACCACTGAGATGCAAGGAAAAACAACAGTGCTATATGAATGGTTGGTACTAAAAAACGACAGGAAAAAATGTGTTGTTAAGATGAATACGCTGTGTAACATAAAGAAACTGAAAAAGGAATAAACTTATATGAAAAGTCCTAAATTAACTAAAATCAGCAAACTAATGCAAAAAAAGGGGTAAAGGTCCTCTTTAGGTGGTTTAGCCACGTTTAATAGTGTATATATAGTTATATAAGATAAACTTTGTGTGAATGGAAAAACACCAGAGAAAAATGATGTGAGATGGTGGTGATAGCTACCACCATTATTCCTAGTGATTATTATTTTTATTTTTAATTATCTTCCAAAATAGTGAATTTTTACAGGAAATTTCCATTTGTTTTGGATTTACAAATTCGTATTTTCGTCTTCGAAGTAGGCATTATGAATCAATTTTTCGCTTTCTTTTTGAACAATATACTTAACATATGTATCCGAATGATCTTTGGTGGATAGAAATTTCATTTTCTTTGTCTTAATTATTTAAAATTTGTTGTTTTCAGGAGTTAAATCTTCTCTTAAAATACGTTTTTCTAATTTCTTTTCATTGTAATATAAGACTTTTTATTTCCTTTATATTTTGGATTTTAAAAAATGTTTATATAACATAAAGTTTACATTTTAATTAATCTCATATAACATTTATCTTTCGATAAACATGGAATAAATTACGTCCCTTTTCTTTCTTGTTATTTATAAACTAAATAAAATGCGTCATACACTAATACCTAAATCTTGATGACTCCATCTCTTTGATCTGGTAAATGAGCATTGAGGTAAATATATTTCAGTTTAAAAAATTAATTTAACAGAGCTTTCATTTAGATGAAGACATGAAAATCTTTCAGAACGAAGTCAATTGAATAAGCATGTTGTAGAATTAGAGGTAACTGGTGTTTTGCTAGCTATTTATTAATTGCAGAGCACGTTGCCAAGGGGCATTGTTGCTATGGAGATGGCTTTTTGCTTACTAGAAACGAGGACGTTTTATCTTGCTGCGCCGTTGAAGCGATCGAGAATGTAATTTAAGACTCCTTGTTAACATGTTTATTGTCGAGAACAAACTCTTAATGCAGCAGGCTTTTTAATCAAAAAGTGCCACATACTTTGCCTTCCTTTTGGATCTGTTGTGACGAAAGATTTTGGTCTTGATGAAGGCTGCATTACTTGCTGATCAGGTACAGTACGTTGTTTAAAGATCCTACAACAACCACCAGTTTCATCGCCAGTGATTACGCTGTTTAGGATATCTGTATCTTTAGCAGTAACTGTCTTCTTCGGTTCTACCTGATAAGTGTATATCGTTCATGTTGCTCGTGTTAACTCATTCAAAAGAATATAAAGACGGAATAAAGCATTTTCAAGTCATTGTAAAGGATGACATGTATTGTTCAGAACTAAGCGTACTTTCCAAAATCTTTATCAGATTGTCTGTTGACTGTCTGCTGTCTTTTTCGATCCTGTTCGCATTCTCAGAAAATTATTTCTTTGTGAACCCGATATACATAGCTATTCTTCATCTTCTGATTATTCAGGCCGTCTTTAAAATACTTATACTATTCGAATACTTATGTACTGCACTGTACGTCACAGGGTGTTATTATCTTCTTTTTTATACAGATTAAGTGTTTCAGAAAAGTTTTTACCAAGTTTTATGCAAAATTTCTATTGATTTGCTACTTGCGATGTATCAATTCAGAAATCTGAAAGCACACACCCATGTAGACCTAATCTAGAACTTTGACATCTTGTATTCTCATTCGAATGTAGCTCTTGTCGTGTGTTGAAGAAATATTGACATGTCTGAGACGTTCCAATACAAATATACTTTCCGTTACTAGGCAACATCTAAACTTACGCATATTTTTGACTCTACTCTTTTGTAAATAAATAATTTAATGATGAATGCAGGAAAATCTAATAATACATTTAATTAGAACAGAAATTAAATCAATCTTGTATGTGTATGGAATATGTGATAGGTGTAAAAATATGTTTACTTTCTTTATAAAAATTTACTTTTGGATCATAATTCAGAATAACATTTCCAAGATATATTTTTATGACTATATTTATTTAATATGATCTGCTTCCTACCTAATATAAAATTCTGTTACATGTCGGTTTATCGCATTAATGCCATTAAAGTTTATTGGATCATATAGAGAAAAAGTTTGGGAAAAAGCTGAAAAAATCAGAGAATTTAAGAGTAAAAAGAGGTAATCCTATTCCATTAATTGTCAAATGGTATATAATAATCAAGGGAGACTTAAATACGTGTCTAAACATTCATTCATTTGAAGAAATTGCAATTTTTTATTTTATTTCCATAACTGCAAGTTGTACCAATAACCAAAGTTATTCAGAAGTCGACAGAAGTCCAGGCTTTATCTTTTTGAAGCTCCAATATAGTTAAACATCAGCATTAAAAATTGTTGTTTTTAAATAATGTAATTTAACTAAAATTAAAAATTGTATTTTTGATACACAAAAAATAAAATGGAAAAAATGGCATTTAATATATATTTTGCAAATGTAAAAGGCTGAGAAACTCGGGCTCTATCACAAGAAAAATTCAGGTCAAAGGGCCTTAGTAGTATCCCTATGATGGGACCTTTCAACAGTATTTCTAAACTCATTAATTTCAAAACATTCATTTAATACTTTGCAATTGATTATCACTTGATACTTTTCATCAGTTAATATTTAATTTTAAAATAAATAGAATTTCATTGTTATATACAATTATTTACTTCTAAGTGTTTAGTGGTAGCTGTAAATATATACTTTTATTAAAATATTGTGTGTCTAATTACTTTTATATTAATTTCTATAAAATGTATTACAGCAATTTAATATTTTATTAAGTAAATGCCTTGCATACATTATCGATAGATATACAAATACTATTTTCGTACGAAGTGCTGTACATTATCACTACTGATAAGAGGAAGTCTATCAATTTTTTGCCATACGATAAAATCTTAAAATTAGAATTATCTGAATATTTAAATAGAAGCAATCGTAAATAACATTCGATTTTCTTATCTACCGATAAAGCCAAATATTCAACATTATCGTTTTTCAATGTACTAAGATACAAAAAATGTTTGCTATCGTAGTACTGTACTTAAAAGACTTGTAACACTACTGTAACTTTCAATGTATTTTGTGAGTACAAGATTTTGCATCTCTTGTATCTTAAAGATTATGTGATAAGTTAATACGAAGTAGACTATTTATGAAAGCGATAAATTCGCTAATTTAACAGCTAAAACTAACTTTAAAAGTATTTAAAGTTGTAACGATCGAACTATATATTTTTATATTTTTGGACGTTAACCCATTTAGCTGGTAGATACGACATATATGTGATATCTCACCGTATTTTTTCTCGGTACTAAATTCAAATGATAGCTCAACATTTTAAGAAAGAATGAATAGAAAGTGATTGAAAAATGAGTCAACCGAAATATATCTTAAGATTAAACAATATTAAACAGTTAAGATTCGTAAATTCAACTATTAAGATCAGTTCAAACATGCCCATTTTCTAAATCAATCGGTTCGTTAGTGGAAAGGAATGTTAAAATATATCCCAGTTAATTGAGTTTAGCTTATAATAAATTTATAATGAAAATTATTGTAAACTGGAATCAAATATATATGTTACAGTCAAAACCCGTTTTTAGTTAGAAGGCGTTTTAACTAGTTGAAACTAGTTTATACTGGATGTCTTTGTTAAAACCCGTTTTGTCTAGTTAAAACTAGTTTTAACTCAAATTCATTTTTGACTAGCAGTAAATTCTAGTTTTAACTAGACAAAACGGGTTTTGACTGTAACATATATATATATAACATCATATAATTAATATTTACTGTTATATTTTAATTTATATAATTCATATTTATTAATGTTCTATGTAAAGAAATATCGTTTATAATATATAATAATTTGTGCAATTTCTTTTAAGGTCTAAAACAAGCATAACTATTTATTCATGGGGTAAATATAATATTTAGTGGATGTAGGATTTTAAAATATAAATTCCGAAAAGCTATTTTTATTCAGCATCAAGTTTAAATTGAACTTGAAATTTATTTTGAAAAATGTAAACAGTTTTAAAAATAAAAATTCTCAAATCTTTCTGATGACAGTTTGGAGAGATATATATATGAGAAGTGGCAAAGATACATGTGAAACATAAAACTCTTAGCAACGTTATATCTCGTAGAATTCACTTTTTAAAAATTTTATAAATTGATAGTCCGAACGACAAGATAAATAGAATTCTTAAACTTCAATATAAATCTGCCGATTAAAGTATCACTCGACATTTCAAATAATTTTCAATTCAGTCCTAACTTAAGAAGTTCTCAAATGCTGAAAAAATAAGAATAATTTATCAAAAATATATTCTTATTATTATAAATAAGAAATAATATAAATTTGATATGATAATTACATACTTATCTGAATATTCATCAGTATGTAATGGAGTATCCTCGATATTAGTTGAAATAATATTTTTATGTTCAAAAGCCTCATCTATTATTTTTTTTAAAAATTCAATTTCGATATATTTTCTTTTGCCAATAATATATTTTTCAAATAAATATAATATTTCTAAATCCGTTAATCCGTGAGCCTTTAAAGCTACATAAGTTTGATCGAAGTCAAGTTGATTTTCTAACTTTTTATCATCATCAGATTTCAACTTTTTTCTTATTAATTCGAATTTAGATTTAATAATCTATTTTTAAAAATCTATTTTTATTTATAAAGATTTTATTTAATATAAAAAGAATTTGAAAATTAATTTACCGATTTTAAATATGAAAGTATGCCAGACTCTGTATTTTCGGATTTCATTTCTTCTTTTACGTTTGCATAAGTATCATTGATAATTGCCAGAAACATGTTCTAAAAGTGTAAAATTTTATAATAAAAAAATAAACTATACAAAATTGTACTTTATTAAAATGTACTGTACTTACCAGTAATACAAAAAACACAAAGAAAACGTATGTTATAAAGTAAAGAGGACCCAGAAGATTATCCACATCTTGTAATTGATAAAAGTCGTATTCACCCAAAATTATTCTTAACAATGTAAAACTATATATATTTTTTAAAAAATTAAATTTTAAATATTAATAGTAACAATACAAACAAAATATATTTTTTAAAAAAATCATAAAAATTGTGATGAGATCTTTAACAATAAATTAAAGTTATATAGTGTAATAAATGTATATTAAGCGAACAGCAGCGCCAAATTTCGTCACAGCGGCTGAATTTTCAAGTACATTTTTTTTCTAGAAATCGAAACCGCATATTTAGAACAGTATTTTGTACGAAATTTGTATTTTCTATCGTACAATATCAATTTTGGTAGAGATTTTCCAAAACGTTCTTTCTACACGGAGCTGTAAACACTTCTTGTCTAATTATAACCTCTATGTAAATATTTTGAGATGCAAGTTACATGTTCTGTATATTTTAAATACTATTAATTAAGTCCATATGTAATTATGGACTTAAAGATATATAAAATATTTATTATAAAAATAAAAACATAACGTATTATAAAGAATATAGTTTATTATCCTCCCGTTTTATCTATATTTTTTATAGAAATAACTTACAATGAATTTTCAATATTGCAATAGTCTTTAAGCGAATATCCAAACAACATATAACCCAATTGAGAATATGCAAAAAACACAATGAAGAACATAAAACCGAAGCTGCATACATCTTTCCAACACTAGATATTAAAATTATACAATTAATTTTATAGTAAAATAATTATTTCTCGTTCTTTGATCACTACATATACACATATATAATATTTTACTTACCCTCGAAATGGTATGCGATAATTGTCTCATAGTTTTATTAAAACTAATAAATTTAAAAAACTTAATCCAAGTAAAGAAAACAGTAATTGCTACAAAGTTATTAAAGTGTGCTTCCCAATATGCTAAATCTTCTAAATCTGGATATTCCTTAGGATTAGATAGTAGTTTTGAAAAATTCTTATGAATAGTTATATTCCTATATATACTAAATGTAATGCCCAAAATTGATAGCTGGAAAGATATATATTATGTTAGCAAACGGAACATGAAAATATGTTTATTATTTACATTTATACTGTAATTTGTAACTAAAATACCGGATGATCATAATTAAAGTTGTTTTATTCAGAGAGGACTCTATAGCTCCAATCAACAGGTAAGTGTCACTGCACATAGCGCTATTGTCTGTTCAACAACAGTCATGGTAACGTCTTCAACGGTTTCTGTAGTTATAGGTCTCCCACCTTGCCAGGTCGAACTCCTAAGGTTCCGGTTGTCTCAAATCACGTTATCATTTTCTTGACAGCCTGCGAAGCCATTAGTCCGCGGTGTAAGTTTTAACGAACAGAAGCCACAGCATTACCCTGATTTTCGTAGAAGAGCTTCAGAATTAATGCACTCTCTAGAAAATGGATGAGCATCATAACTGTAGCTGATAAGAATAGCATTCACTAGTTGTCAGCATCCTTATACCAAGTCTTGGTTTCATTTCATGTGGCTACGCGTATCACATTTGTTTGCTTGCAGCATCTCCGAAATACATATCTGTATTCTCTAAACAGTGAGTACACAAATTTTGGTGACAATCGATTTATCGGTTGTAGCTACAGAGTCCCCTGAATAGAAGAACTTTAATTACGATCAACCAAAATAAATCAATAGATAATATTTAGTTATAAGATCAATTTAAGAATAAATGAATGTTATGGCAAGATTGTACGCTTTCACATTGAATCTTCACTATGAGTTTAAAATTTGTCATGAGTCCCAGCCAATTTTTATGGTGTCTCTGCATTAAATATATTCATCAGTGTATTCATTACTGTTTCGTTAATGTACTTATTGACGAAAACACTAATGGATACACTGATAGACTGGAATAACACTGCACTACGAAACAATGAGGGCAACTTTATTTCAAAACTGAGAACTTCTAAATTTTTAAGAAAATGTATATTTAGAAAATTTTCAATTATTAGTCATATTGGTCTCTTATTAGTGGAAGAAATAAATCATAATAAACAAATAAGAAATTACTCAAATGCATTTTGTTCTAACCTAATTAGGTTTTTCTAAAGAATAGAAAATTAAATAAATAAATAAATAAATAAAGAATTTCATTAACGGTTCATAAGTTTAAGCAAATGTCTCACATAACTACATTCAGCAGTTAAAATAGAATTTTTTTTTTTAAACTTTTGTATTTATACCTAAAAAAATAATAAGATTGCTTTCCAAGATAAAAAGTTAAGAAATTTTAATATTTCCTAAAATCATATCTATAATTTTTATACATTTTTATTATCTTAGTTTTAGTTTATTATTCTTTAAATGAACAGAAATCTTTATTACTAAGAATATCTTCGGGTCACTAACCCAAGAAGATAAACAGTTTCAATTTTAATTTATTTAAATTTTAAAATGGAATTTTATATTTTAGAATTTAATCTGTATAAAGTTTACAATATTTATTTTCTATTTTGACTGTTTAGTAAACAGAATAAAAAAATAGAATTATTGGAGAAGCAAAGTTTATTAAGAAATTAAAAGATTTTTTCTGGAATTTTAGGAGAGAAATTTGATATCAAGCTAATTAAATTGATAAATAACTGAATTATAAAAGAAACTCGTTAAATACTTACAATTAATATAACAATTTCAAAATAATTCCAAATTTCTGCAAAATAATGTTTCCTTTTTCTTAAAATCTGAAATAAAGATCTATAGTTAAATAATCAGTAGTTAGTTATACATTTATATAGACCAGTGGTTCTTAACATTTTCCATTATCCACGTCCTTTCAATGTTTAAAATATCCACTGGCAATCTTTTAAAAAATACATTTAATTTTATATTTAAGAGGGTACAGTCCTTCTCTGTTGTCAAATTGTCAAATATGTTTAGCTTAACTGTAAACACAGCTTAAGAAAAAAATGTTTATTTGTGCCTATCCATTAATCTAATAACATTTAAGTCTAACTTAGACATTAAGAAGAAAAAAAATATGTAGAATCAATTATATATTTAAATATGACATTAGTATATTCTTATTCAGATTTTAACTTAAAATACCCAATTCTTAAAGGAAAACATTATAAAATAAACAATTTAAGAAAAGGAATCGCGGAGAAGTTCGCTTCTATAGAAAAGTCATCTTTCACATCGTGGGTGCGTATATTCCAGATTAAGAACCATTATATAAAAATTTTCTGTGTTAATAAATTTTTTTATAAAAATGAAAACTAATTTCCTAAAAGATAATTACTTGTTGCAACATAATTAAAAAGTTGACTAGCGTAAAAAAGCAAAAAATATATTCAACAGCTAAAATAACGTGGTCCCACGGTGAAAGATATCGAAGAAACTTCATAGAACGTATCTTCCAAGATGTTAAAATCCCTCCTGTATTAGGCAACTCCCATATCAACCTGAAGAAAAGGAAACAAAAATTATCCATCAATATATTGTAATGTACTTTACATCAAGTTATAATTTTATGTATACGGTATATAAATAATCTAAAATAATTTTTACAAACAATAAACAAATTAACTTACTTTATCAAACAAAATAAATTAACGTTTGCATTATAAAGTGAGAAATCTAAGAAAATCACTCGTGTTGATCTATCAATCCATTTATTCTGCTTTAAAAATAAAACTGCTTGATATGCCTCTTTCTTCGTTATTCCTAAATCAATGTAGAATCCACCGCTGTAATATTCACCAACTTCGCCGTTATAATGATAATTTAGCATGTTCGAATCTCGATAAAATGTCCAGCTAAAATAAATATTTTTGTAGACGTCAAAAGTAATTAAATGAATAAAACGAATTTCGTGTTTTTACAAAAAAGTTTTCTTAATGTTACTTTATAAAAATTGTATAGTTTATTTTTGGTAACGTTTCCTCGTAAATTTAAAATAATTTCAAGTTGAACATAAAAGTCAAAGTTCACAATATGAAGTTTCAAAGATATAATAAGAAAAAATTCTATTTGGGAAACTTGACACAAAAAATATTTAACATTATGATTTAATTTTTTTTTGTCTTTTGTAATAATATTAATTTTAAATTATAAAATTCTTGTAAAAATTACTCACGAAACACAAAATTTATTAACATAATAATTAAAAATCTGGCAAGGCTCTTGCTCGACTTCCTCGGCAGTCAAATAGCAGGTTAAGAGTAAAGCTGCTAGATGTCTCGGTTTTCCGGAATTGTCCGAGATTACCATCTAGCGACAGGAGAACATTATTCTAAAAACTGTTCCTAAGATGAAGAATCTTGTTCTTTTTCTATACTTTAGATGTATTTTTGTCACTGGCATAGTAAAGTTACACATCTATTGCATATCTTGGAATTGAAGCATCCCAGTATCTTTCGGGAAGAATTAATTTTCTCCTGGATTATATCCTTAAGTACCTGACAACTCTAGTTGAGGGGACAATTAGGAAGTCCGATAATTTTCAACGATATACAATTTCAATAATAAGAAAAGTTTAAGAGAAGTGATTTTGTTCAATTATGATAAATTTTTCTATTGTAAAAATATTTAAGTATAAAAACTCTAACTTATAAGACATGTTAGCACTGTGTGTGGCACCATCTCCTGACATTTTTTAAAAAATAATTAATTTTATAGATTATTATTAATTATTATAAAAAATAAAAGGCTTAATTTCCAGGATAGATATGATTATTTTTAATTGAATGTGTCAATAACGAGTGAATTTTTTGTATTAAATCCAACCACACTCGGGTGGCCCCGTCTATATCTTTTGACCTTTAACAACCAAAATTTAAAAGCATCAATACCTGTAGGCTATATAGAAATAATCCTGCCAAGTTTTAAAATGTTTAGTTCATCCAGACCTGACATATAATAAAAATACAACATATACATACAGAATTTTTTCACACAGTTTTCATGTTGAGTGTCAAAACGTCGAGTAACACAAAAACAAAAAAAAAAAAAAAAAAATGAAAGGTCAAAATTTGACCGATTACCATACTTTCTCTACGTTATATTCTACAGTATATAAGAGAGTAAAAAGGATGTTACCTGTTTAAAGTTAAATTGACTTGTAATTGTAATCTTTTAAATACAAATTGAGTATAATTTTTTGTAAAATAATATATAAATATTCTAAAATATCTCTATTTTCTTCAAAATTATTAAACAAAAAATTATTTCTGAACTGAATGATCAGAATAAATTTACTTTTTGACTATTAAATTATATAAATTTCTAATTGGTTTTCATTCTTTATTTCGTAGTAATTTCTTTATTTTAAATATTTTGTCTTTTCTTGATATAAAATTTCATATATTAAACATACTTTTTTAATTTTTAAATACAATTAAGCTTTCAATTACACGACTATGATTTAGGTTTGGAAAATTAAATATTATAAATTAAACTGTTTGATAACCAGAAATCACCCTGATAAAGTTTGATCTCAATGGCTATAGTGAAGCCTTCATGTGGCTTCCTTAGACTACATTTGCTTAACACGTGTTTTACCTTTCTCTTCTATAGAAAATAACAAACAAAAAAAGGACATATGTAAGCAGCCAGGTGGGAAGAAGATAGGCGAAGTTTTCATATTATTATGACTCTCCTTTGATCTTTTCTTCTTGTTGTCGTCATGACGACAACAAGAAAATTACTTGAAAATTATTCTTATTTAGTTCATATTTATGTTTATTTATATACTTAAATGTAGGAAAATTAAAAATTTATAAAATTAGTAAAGAATTAAAGAATTTTTTCCTTGAGTTAATTTAAAAAATCATTTATTACATTAAGAATTTACTTGAGCTTTTTAAATAACTTTTTTTTCAATTTTTAGATCAATTTTTTTCCATATTAAATAAGTAAAAGTTATAAAAACGTTTCATATCTCCTTTCAAAATATTGAAAAGATTAATCAAAACTTTCAAATTATATTTCTAAAACTTTCTTTCATGTTTTACATTTATCTACTTCGCTTAAATGAGATCAATTTTACATGCCAAGCGAGTTGGCAATTGAAATATATATTTTAAATGTTATATAAAAATTATTCATAACGTGGTATTTTGTGAATTATAAATATTATCAATTGTTTTTCTATAAAATATTTTTCAACAGCCATAATATTTTATAGATAGATATATTTTATAGCATCAGATTATATTCTGAAGCCAGATATTCTCTAATTTGTAGTTAATTACATTCGTAACTCATTTCAGCGTAGTATTTATATCAAAAATTTTAAAAATAAATAACATGTGTAAATTCTTCTATTAAACTATCGTTAAAGCAGAGAAACATATTAAAATGTAATCAAGAAAAACACGAGATGTGGGTTCTAATATTACATTTCTTTTATCTGAAATTTTTTTCACTAATTCAAAAATTTAAGCTGCTTTTCAAATATATAAACTAAATGAATTTAAAAAAAATTAAATATTGATTGTTTATCACTACACTAAACAATTCAAGTTTTTGTTGTATTTATCGAGAAGAAAGAATTATTCAAATTATTTAATTCAATTATTTAAATGATAGATCAAATTTTTTTCCAGATTTATTTAGATACAAACTATCTTAATTTTTTAACTTAAAAAAGAAAAGGTTAATACTTTTTCTTATGTACAATAATAAAAACTGTTTTGATTAATTTTTCAGGATCTGTAAATCTTTCCGTTACTTATTAATGATACTTGACTGTCTTCCGACATATTTTATTCAAAAGAACTTCCATTCGTCATCACATGAAGTTTAGAAACTTCTATTTAAAAGTTTTAAATAAAAATAAAAAGATAAAAAATTAATGATTTAAAACGGAAAATAATATTTTACATGAAAAAAGGATTATAAAAATTTATTTTGAATATTTTTATGTTCAAAATAAATTTAACGTGTAATATTTATTTTATAACATATCATTTTAAATACTTTTTTTTAGCATTCTTCGATATGCTTTTTGTAATATTTTAATTTTAATTGTAAAAATGATTATAAAATGTTTAAATTTATTATAAAAAACGAAACGGTGAAGGAAAAAATTTAAGCTATCTTATATGAAAAAATCACTGTGCACAGCGCCGGATTAAGCCTCTAGCGGGCCCTAGCCAAAATTTAAATTGGGGCCCCATTTAAATAAATTGCTTCTAAACAAATCTTAATGTCACTTAAAATTTTTATTAATAATAGAGAATACAAACACTAATACAATAATAATTGTACAGCAAAAAAGTTTCTGATACAACGAAAAATATATATACAGTTATCCCTTGATAATCCGACAGGTATGAGACCAAAGGGATGTCGGATTACCAAAAGTGTCCGGATTACCGAAAGTGATTACATATTTGGCATTGTTTTGCTAGCAGTAGCCTACAATATTCCTACATTTTATGAGTAAAATGCTGCCTAGGTGAATATGGAAATGAAACACCCATTTCGGTTAACTAAAACAGGTTAATGTTACCTTAGGTGCCAAGATGGCGGCTCGTCTCTGATTCCAGCAAGGAAACAGTAGGACGCACGTTCTAACCTAACCTAACCTATTCTAATAAATTACCGTAATTATTAGCAACCAAATTATTGCCAGAGACGAAGAACGAGCCAGAAGAAGGAATCAGAGACGACCCGCCATCTTGGCTACCTAAGGTAACATTAACCCTAAAACATGTTTATTAAAAGAAATATGAAAGCCAATAAATGCACATACAGTATGTATAGGCATAAATAATACAGTACGTACAGCTCATGGAAAACGCAAGAAATGTGTGTCATCGTGTAAGAATTGGGTGGGGAGATTCATGTCGCAACATGCTTCATGTGCAAGCAGACACGTAACGGGGACGGTGACCTTGACGTGAGGTGCGTCGGACTACTGAGCATGTCGGATTACAAAACGTCGGACTATCAATGGACAACTGTACAGTAATTTTATCCATTAATCAGCCTTTAAAATATTTAAATTTTTCGTTTTTGGATTTTCATTTGAGAAAATTGATCAATCTAGCCGTTTGAGAGTGTGTCTTTAGTAAGCATTGTTAAAGACAGCCTTTCCTGTCCTATCGAATTTCTTAAATAATTTTTAACTCGTTTTAAAACAGAGAAAGATTCTGCACTGAAGCCGGGCCCCTCCGAATTACGGGCCCTAGACATTTTTCTAATTTGTCTATTGGTTAATCCGGCCCTGACTGTGCATCTTCTTTCTATTCCTTTTTTATATATACTGTACTCCATTCTCCTATATATTTTCTATATATGTTTATATAATTGCACAGTTACTTTTTGGTTGTCTTGTATAGAAATTGCTTTTAGAGATTTATAAATGCAAAAGTAATCAGGGACTATGTAAAATTTGTATAAGAGAAGGTAATCTGTGTGAAAACTGAGTAAGAGTGGCAACATTCGCCGTAATAATAATTTGGGGGTATCTTTCTACATAAAAAATATATACAAAATAACATGGACAACATTAAATCAAAATATAAGTAATCAAATAAGCAATAATTTCATTTACATTCAAATGTAGGTATAAAGAGTATAAAGAACAAATAAGTAAGAATTATAACTAAAGGAGGATGCACACATGCGGCGCGGCAAGGAAAAGCGGTGTCGCAACGCGTCTTCGCCGCGCGGCAGCACAACCACACAAGCGGCATTCCGTTTACATTTCGGCGCATGCGTTCAGTATTCAAGATGGCGAACGATCGCGGTACTGTTGCTATCCACGTGTTTACAAATTTTGTTGTGTACGGCTCGTTTCATTTATCTAGATTTCGTCAAAGATTCGAATGAAGATTTTGGATTAGAGATATCATACTGGCAAGAACCTTGCCGAGATATTTTGTTGGATCGATAAAGAACTGATGTACAAAATAGGCTTATTCTTCGATTAAGATCTCTCGATAAAGAATACTATTTTGAGTAAGATTCGGTTGTTTTGTTCTTTGAATTAAATAATATATGATTACTGTATTTGTGTAGAATTTGTGTTAAATTTATTATTCTTTCCTCTTTATTCTGATGTTAGTTATCTCGGTTAACCACGTCAAACTTTCCGCCATTGTATTTTCTCACGTGACTGCCAGGCGAATTGTTATTGGCTGATAGAAACGCGTCTTGGCGGCGGCCGCCGCGAAAGATAGAATTCCACCAACTTTCGCGGCACGAAATAGACCTCTGCGGCGAGAAAAAGTGACGTCATTCTGCCTCTTTTATTTGCCGCGCCGCATGTGTGCATTCTCCTTAAAGCAGGTGCAAAACTTGCTTAATAATTTATTAATGCAGTTTCAAAATATTACACGTTACAAGTTCATATCATTGCCTTATTATTACGTCTATATTTCTTTGTTTTATTCTTCTTGTTTTTTTGCATTAGCAGTACTGTCGAGAGAGGAATAGATATCACTACGTTCCGAAAGAACGTAACGATATCTATTCCTCTCGTGTTATCTTGTGTTGTGTTCATTGTTATCTTGTATTTACTAACACGAGATAACACAAGATAACATAAGATAACAATCAAGATAATATAAGATAACAATCTTTTAATGAATTTTAGTAAACATTCATGACAAGATAAGAAATATAAAAACAAAAAACAATACAATAAAAATAATATGCACTTCTTAAAAAGATAAAAAAAGAAGTAGAAGAAAGTAAAGAAAGAGCAGAAAATATATAAAAATGAACAGACTGATATCAGGAAAGTTTACTAGAATACATCTCAATAGAAGTCAAGGAAGAACCGCAAAATAAAGAAGTATATCTGGTTCACTAATACTTGTAAACAAGATCGTTGAAATTACATGATAGATCAAGTACAATCTTTTAAAACTTGTATGAAACCCGGGGTAGAGCGTGTTCCTTTTGCTACTTAGCGGACCCTTTAGCCTTTTGATTTGTAAACAAATGAAATATGTAGAATGTTTCTTTACTAATAAAATTCAGTCTTAAAAATTTTATTTTCTGCTAGTAAATATAACGTTAATTTTATAGAGATAGAAATCAATAAGGGCTGTAAGTTTCCTTCGGGAACGTAGTGATATCTATTCCTCTCTCGACAGTACTGCTAATGCAAAAAATAAATAAATAAATAAATAATAATAATAAATAAAACAAAGAAATATAGACGTAATCATAAGGCAATGAAATGAAAATATTGCGTATACGCAATTTTTTCAAACAGAAGATAAAATATTACGGTAAACACTACAAAAAAAAAAATATATATATATATATATATATTTCTGTTAAATGCATCGTATTAAAGTATGACCTCTGACATTCGACTTCCCAATTGTTTTCAGTATTTCGTTCTAAGCATATTTTAAGAGTGAAGTTATTACTTTTCTTTTAAAATGTAGGCCTATATATAACAGAAATTCTGAAAACAGTAGGAGTGAGCCAAACAAAATTCCATTAATACCAAAACTTTACTATATTTTCATATATAAAACTTTAAAGAAAATGCTATAAAAAATCAAAACACAAACAAAATTTACGTTTATATTTCTGAAAGAGAACCTAATGAGACTTACATTGAGAATGTTACAATTTAGAATTTGAAAGAATACAAAATTTTTATACGTAAATATTTAAAAATTAACAGCAGCAAAAACTAAAAGAAAACGAAATGATTAAACTTGTAAAGCCTGTCACACAATGTCTAAATGCACATTGATAATTGGAAATAATAAAATTTCCAACAATTTCAACAAAAAATAAAATGAGATTATGCAAAACATTTAATACTCTAGTATTAATTTCTGTATGGAAATAATGAATAATAATTTAAAAATAAACCTCTGTCACTTGAAAACGGAAAATTAAATAACATTTTTGTATCTATACTAAAAACAGATAATGGAAGATGAAATAGAACAGTAAAGTATATAGGCTAATAAGAGCAACTGTAAAATATGAAGTAAATAGAATGGCAATAGCATGTTTTATTAAGAGACATAGACACCATCAAAATAATCTATGGGAGATGTCCAGAAGGTACGAATTCACTAGGAATATCGATATCAGGTAATGTATGGAGAGATGTTATTGACAGCGGCTTTATGGAGATGGGAATTAAGCAAGAGATTGTAGCTAATAGGAAATAATTGAAATAGCTGAGAAGAATCAGATGAACCAACCATGATTTGAAAGAACATTTTAACTAGAATGAATTATAATGCTTATTACTAACTGAAAATCCACTGTTCAGTAATAAGTGCTCGTATATTGGTAACACCTCTCTAAAATTTGTTTAAAATTGTAAAATTGTGATTATAACAATAGTTTGAGAACATTAATAAATAAATATATACTGTATATATATTAATTATATTAATTAATCAATCATTAATATAATATAATATAATTAATATATATTAATTAATTATTAGAGATGGGCGAATAATAGTTTTCTGAGATCGAATATTGACCAAATCTCAAATACCTCGATTGTTTAGTTAAACTTACTTAGTTACCGTATATACCTAACACTCATTAAGTTAATAATTTCATTTAGCATTTACTATTTAATTTGTTTTATTTACTTCCATAGTAATAAACCAATAAAGTCAATAAAGTGAGACAAAAAGTAAAAAAAATAAAATAAAATAAAATAACAATTCCCTAAAATTTAACAAACGAAACTTTAACCTTTTTATTTTCAGTCTCAGTTTTTCAGTTCGAAGTTATGACCCACGACCTCCTTTATCTCTCCATCCCGGCGATGTTTAACCAGCTAAATTTAATTAGCATAGGAGTTATTAAGCTTCACCGAGAATTAACAAAATCGTGCCCCATTTACACACACACAAACATCCATACATAAAAAAATCCAAAATTTTCTTGTATTTCTTGACGTTTCCAGATGCCCTGAGTCTAAAAATGTAAAAATCTTATGGGGTTATTTTTTGACCGAGAGTCAAAAAATGACTTTGATTATATATACAGTATTACTTTCTATACTGTATATATATTCTATTCTATACTGATTATATAAACAGTATTACTAAGTAATACTGTATATATAATCAAAGCCATATTTCAACCACACAAAATGTCACCGTCGCTCTTAAGTTTTATCAGCTAAATTAAGTTTTAAAATATTATTTTATCAGTTAAGTTTTTGAAATTAGTTTACTTTTAATTCAACTTTATATAAGCATTTTTAGATAGATATAGGGTTGCCAGGTACTTGGGATAAAATCAAGGAGAAAATAAGATCTTTCCGAAAGATACTGAGACATTTCAATTCCAGGACACGCAGGATTATTATTTTTACTCTCCCAGTAATCGAAATACATTTAAAATGTGGAAAAATAAAAAGATTTTCATTGTAGGAACAGTTTTTAAAATAAGTTTTCCTGTCGCTAGATAGCAATCGGAAAAAATACGAAACAATTCAGGGAAAACGAGACATTTGCCAACTCTAGTTAGGTATCATTCAAACGAAAATGGTCCACAATAATTTATAATTAGCAACATTTCAAAGAACATCGAAACACATTAAAT
This sequence comes from Centruroides vittatus, assembly GCF_030686945.1. Lineage (NCBI taxonomy): Eukaryota > Metazoa > Arthropoda > Arachnida > Scorpiones > Buthidae > Centruroides > Centruroides vittatus. The sequence goes on from NW_027120798.1 coordinate 70,454, forward strand.
ACTAGATATCGATGTAAGCATTAAATATTCGTGTCAACGTTTTCTGACTATAATGGAGCATTTAATAATCAACTTAACTAAAATTATTTATGATAATAACTAACTTTTTTATATGATTTAAGCATAAAATTGAATATAATTCACTAATTATTCGCAAATTCTGCATTTATCTAACAATAAAGCTATTTTGAATTTAAAATTAAATTCAAAGCAGTATGTGTTGGCGACCTAAATTTAAAGCAGCGACATTAAAACGCGTCTACATAACACACTGAAAGATATTTACTTTGAATAACTACATTATGAATAGTATATCATTTTTAATAAATATTCAAATAGCAGAAGCTATACATAAAAGATAGCAAAGTCATTTTATTCTGCTGAAACAATAACATTGATAGATATATATAGAGAATTAAAATTATTTTCTAACTTCCGTAAAAAGCTTTTGCTATATTTATGGATATTTGGATGCAGTTCAGTGTAATTCCGATTTTATGTATAAATTCTAGTAGCAACCTCACTTGCTCTTTATAGATGAAATTGACAACGTTAGAATTAGCATAGATAGAAATTAGTTTTCAACGTTATATGCCGAATTTCCTTAATCTTCCTTTCAATACTGTTCACTATCATATGTATTTCAATAATGATGAATTGAAACTCTTTTTCTAGAATGCTACTGTATCAAACTGTATTATAGTTAAATTAGCAGTTGGATAGCGTCTTTAATATTTGGTTCATTTTTATTAATTAACGTTATCAAAAGATGTCATTTCTCATTACTTCCTTTATTGTATGACATTTCCTGTCATATCATTCTGCTCTTTATCTTCTGAGAATCTTCCTGTTCTTTGTCTTCATGTGCTACTGAGATATGCAAATGAATCTATCACATGTTTTACTTATCTCGATTACTTATAAAATATTTTATTAAGTGTATGAAATATGGTGATATTTTAAATCTAATGGGATGCACAGCAAAATTATTAACGTGACAGTGTACATCTGGATTTTAATAAAGCAGTAGGTAAATTAGCTTTATGTTTTCTCATACAAAATAAGCTGAAGTTGTTTGAATTTCATTGATGAGCGAAGAAAAATAATTGAAATTATTAAATTAGCGCTGTGGATTATCAAGTATTAAATTAATCATTACATAATCAAATTTTTAAATTAAATTAATGCATATTCTTTGATATCCTTTGAAATGACCAAACTACTTCAATACAGCTTTTTCACTTTATGACCTGACTCAGCTGTCGAGCTGTATAGCACCAAAATCGCCATTTGGCTATATTTTTATTAATGTGGCGATAAAAACTCTACTTCGCTTATGTCGACGTTCAGCATGAAATTGAATCACAAAGCACGCTTCAGGAAAAACAGCAGAATATCACGCTCCTGTGTAATGTGAGTACTCTGCACTACACACGATTTCATGAGATCACTTGGCAAGTTCGAACAGGAAAGTAGGAAGTGATATCGAGAACCGACGGCAGTTTTCGTTTAATGCCGCCCAGCGTTTTGAGATTGGGGAGTTTTTTTGCGGTTTCAAAATGTAAACTAAACGAACGAGTTATTTTATTGTGACATCGTCACAATGGCGAACTACAATTTTTAATCATATTTTCTTAATTTATTAAATTTAAAATATATGCCCTCCACCACAAATTAGTAGTCTTGATCCTGCACATCATACTTTTCTCGTTAGCAATACAGTCGTGCCGGTCATCTAACTCATTCTAGGGTAAAATGACTGAATTGAAATGACGTATCTTATATTGCACACCGGACATTCATGTATAATTAATTGGGGCCTACTGTTCCTAGTATTTCCACATCTGGTCTCAATTTTTATCTATCAAACTACTATCTCCAGAGTACAAACGGACAGACAAAAAGACCGACGACAGTGTAAATTTATAGGTCTACAATTTTTTTAAATTGCAGCCCAATCATCAATAACCAAAACTTTTCAATATTTTAGGGAATCATTCTCAGCATCAAATATATTTAAATTTGATTTTTCTTACAGTTGGTGTAATTTAATATTAATTAACTATAGTCTATACATAACAGCATCATCATCATCATCATCAGCTTCAGCTTATTCTACCATTTCAAATTATGGTGTAGCTTTCCTTACATAATCGTCCTCCATTTGTGCCCATGTTTGCCTATCATTTGCTTCTCTCCACGTCTTATTATGTTTTGCTTCTCTTGGTAGAGAGAAACAAAATATAATAATAACATATATACTATAATATAACGAATTTTATTATTGTGAAAGATTTTTATATTAATATATCTAAAATTTTAACGTAGACTATACATTCAAAATTATAATCTTAAATAACGTAATTTATATATTTTTATATTTCGTCGTTTATACAATACATATAATAGAAAATCTATATGAAAATTTACATGAGGAATTTCTAAATTGTTTTAAAACTTTCTTTTTCCTTTAACTACAAACTTTTTTATGTTTACAATTTATATAATTATATAATTCTCTAAATGATAGAAAGTAACAAAAAATCAAATGAAATGCTTAAATATAGTATATTTTTCTTTTAAAGTTGAAAGAATTATTCTTCTACAATCTCTCTCTTTTCTGTTCTAGTTCCTAATGACTTTTTCTGTATTAAAAGTGAGAAAGTTAAGAAAGAAAAAAGTCATTTAAACTTATTTCAAATAAACAAAAAAAAATTCGCCATCTCTAAAAAAAGAACAAAGAATTAGTTTTTCTTTCCCAGCAGTAACTCAGGGAAAATGTGGTAATCGGTCAAAAACTGACCCCCTCCAAGATTTTTACATATTTGGACTGACGGTACCTTGAAATATCACGAAATGAAAAGAACTTGGTGTTTTCTTGATGATTAATGATTAATAACAATAATGAAAATAAATTGATTTTATAGTTATTAATTTAACGAAATTCTATAATTATGTAAATATTCCGTCCCAGTACAATAAATTACGTCGTTACTATTTGCCGTAATTTAAGTAATAGAACAACAGAACACAATATTAGTACAACGAACATAACTTTTCATGTAAAATATTGAAATTTTATGAAAACTTACGCAGTTCCATTCATTAGACCAAATGGTTTGGTATCTTCGGCAGATAAACTGTAAGAAGAAAAACATTCCTTGACTCTTATTTTAAATTCTTCGTGGATTTTGCATGAATCGTTCTTAACACGAAGCTGTCTTAGTCTGGGAGTGCCCAGTAACTGTGTTGTGTAATAAATTCCTTCGTTATTTTCAAGAGGTTCACCATTATACCAAGATTCCCAGTAAAGATTAGTAATTAGAACATGTTCTAAAAACTGTAAAGAATATTATTATAAAATACTGTAAAACTTTCCTAAAACGGGTTCACTACAAAACCAAAATCTGGCAGACAGAAAATTTTGGGCGATACATTTGCGTTCCGTTTTAGACAAGTTTTACTCTACATTAATATCATTAATAAAATACTTTTTTCATATACCTTCCAAAAATCGCTGATTGTTTTTGTTTCAGTAAAATCTCTATCGTCTTCATCATCCAGTTGCGATCTTATAAATATATTTTCCAAAGCAAAATTCAGATAATAATTAGTTGGATTAATCATCGAATACGAGACTAAAATAATAAGTATAATTTATTTGTCTTAAACATTAAGAAATGTAATAATATAAATTACAGCTTACTGATGCAGATTGTTACTAGAAATGTCAAATATAAGAAAAAATCTTTTCCGTAATTACTATGCATGAGATTCTTTGGTTCTGAAACAAAAAGTATTTATAATTAATCAAATATCAAATTTCATAAAGAAAATTAATAATCAGAAAAGAGAAAACATTGACTAGATTTGTTATTAGGAATAGAATAAAACTGTAAAATGATGGGAATTTAATAGTATTTTGCAAAATCTAGAACAAATGTAATATTGGTCAGTTTCATTTGTTCGTAACTATAATTACATACATTAATGAGCACTAAGAATAATTGGAGAATTAGTTAAATTATTATTTACAACCGTCGTTTATTTTTAAATTTTGAAAGTGATCTATCAATACATTTACAGAACAATTTATTTCTAATTATGGATATTATTATCAGTTGTATGATGCTATCAGAATTTCAACCAGTTTTCAAAACATATTTAATGATTTACAGGTAGCCCTCGTATAACATGGACGTTACGTTCCGAAAAAGTGCCGTATTATGCGAATCTGTGCTATACAAAACGAAGGATAACGCAAAACATGGAGTTACGTTCCAGAAGTTAGCAAAAGTTTACTATTTTTTCCGTTACTAAGAGAAATATGTTTATTAAAGCAGTCCATAATTTATAATTATTGTGTTAATTAATTTTATTTCTAATAAATTAATTAATAATCACAACTAAAAGTACTGTATTACGTATTAATATTAATTTTAGTTAAACGAGGCGTTTTCTTTTTATTTCTTCATTTCAGCTTTTTGGTTGTTCTTAGAAGGATCAGCAACGTTTTCATATTTTTTATTTTTATCATTAAAAATTTTATGGATGACGAAATAAAAATACAGTGGGTGATCGGTTAACGAACAAATCGGATAACGAACACTTTTGCGAAAGATTTTTATGTTCGGACAACGAACATCTCACAGAACAAACACAAGAAGAAGCGACGTAAAATAATGAATACCGATTGGTCTTCCCTTGTCTTTAGGCAACAATTCGAAACTTTTCGGAGCGCGGGAGACGTCGACATCGACGCCCAACCCAGTATATACTGATCGGATAGTATTCCTACGTACAGTACTTTGAAACTCTCCCTTGTAATTCCAGCCTTTTATTTTTCTGACAGAAACGATTCTTTTATAGTATTCGCGAGACTGTCGGGCTGACACTCCTTAAGTTTTGCGTCAGTTTTTATTTTCGAAAGGTGAGAGTATAATAGAAAAGGTAGAGAGTGGGCAGAAGATGTCTGATGTTGCTGGGCAGTATGGCTCGAACAGGTTTACAATAGGCCGCAGTTCAATCTTATGTAAGAAAGATACAGTATAATCAAGATGATTCAAGCAGCTTAAGGAGTAACAAAAATCACATCTGAGAAATAAAGAACATTGAAGAGCTCATAATAGAACCCGAAACTGATCTGACGACAGAAGAACGCCAGGAACTCTTGAATGAAGAACACTAAGAAACTCGGCGAGATATGTTTTCTTCTGAAAAAGAGGATTAATGCCGATATCTGCTATTAAAGATCTTTTGAAGACGTGGGAGGATGTCAGAACAAAGGTCTTAGAATCTCCAAACCAGGTTGAGGTTAATAGGCTTGGGATCTCTACAATATCAATGCTATTATTACCGGTAATTACTTCTGAAAAATCCTGAAGAAGAGAGAAAAGCAATCGATCGAATTTAAAGCGATCTTTAAATTAACCCTCACAAACGGAAAAAAAACATGACTAATAAAAATGCAAGACTGTGTATATATATATATTTTTATTATTACATATAAATAAACGTAATAAGAAAGTATATATTTTTTATTTTTGGTGGTCACCAGAACAAATTAATCAAATTCCCATGAAAATCTATGGTAAATTGATAATCGGTTAACGAACAATTCGGATAGCGAACAAAGTCTTGGAACGGATTATGTTCGTTAACCGATCACACTGTATGTTATTTATCGATTTGTTCTAGAGGATCGCATTTGTTCAGTCGAGTACCGAGAGATTTTTTTCCAGAATTTGTGTTCGAGACTAAGATACCGCTGTTTTCGTTCATCATTTTAGGAATGTCAACTCAACTCAATCCAAGACTGTGAGTTGACTTCACACAGTCTTATGGATCAGGTGTATTTGTATTTGTTTAAAGTCTGGAAACCAATTATTTTAATAATATGGAACCGTCTACCAGAATTTGGAAAATGTGGGAGAAAATAAGACATTTACTGGTCCCAAATAATATGATATATCACATTGTCATTGTATTGAAAATTTTATGCTCGATAGTTTTAGTTCTGTAGTATATGGGTTACATTAAAAATTGTAAATACAGTGCATTGTATATATTAGATATCCCTTTGTATTGGCTAACTATTGGTGTTATAATTATTATGTTGGTGCCATGTGTTTGTAAGCTGATGAGGGTTCCTTGTACCCGAAATGCATCTTTACCTAAATTTGAATGTGATTATTAAAGATTGACTTTTTTGTAATAGATCTGGTCCTTCTTTCTGTCGGCCTTGGTGTGATAAGCCCTCCAAATTGTTAAATTCTATTTATTTAGGTTATCTAACTCTATCTGATTTAAAAGTTGCTGTACTGTCGTATTCATAGTTAATAATAAAAAATATATATCTTAACAAAAATGTGAAGATTTTAAGGAATATAACATAAATTACATATATGTATCTGTAATTTACATCCTTAGCATTTGTTCTAAATAATATGCTAATGGAAACGAGAAAATATTTATAATTTATAACAAAACCCCAAACAATAGGAGATAAAATACTTCATTTATATTAAATATAATTGTTTATTTAATTTTACAGTGATAACATAGATTTACTGAAAGCAGAAGAGGTTAAGGCTAACACCTCGGACACAGATTGTCCAAGAAAAATTCCTTACTAAAGGCTAAGTCGGAAGTAATTACTGATATCATCTGCTTTGGTTAGTGATATCATCGGGTTCCTAGAGGTTACTACTCTGGGAGCCCGAAATTGAACCTAGACGACCATCCCCAGGAATTCTTCGTGGACGATATCATCCCGGATATGTGGAGTATCATCTCTCACTACTTGACTGTCCCCATTGTGGACCTTACTAAACCAATTATAGGAGGAAAAAGACTTTCTCGGTGCCCACAGAGCGGAAAGAGTAATAGAAAAAAAAAATAGATTTATTAATGTTAAACATGCGCGATATTTTATACAGTATAATATAGAAAAATTGAATAAATAATAATCAGAAAATAAATATTAAAACATAATAATAAGAAATAAGTGAAGTAATTAATTTCACTACTCATTATATGGAACTTGGTAGACTAATATGATAGAGGTAACATCTTCCTGGATTTATGGAATAAACTGTAAACATGTTTTCTCAAATGCAATTTTATTCAAAACGCACAAATTGAAATAAGTAAATGAAATATATTCACCATAGGAAAACTGACCGTTTCGAATTTAATCAGAAAATCGTTTAACTTTCCAAAATAAATTGAATTAAGAATTAACAGTATTTATACATTTCCTTCAAGATATTATTTAATATAATTATTCGTTTTACAGGTTTTATTATTTCTAAATTTAAAACATTTTAATATTTAATCTAAAATAGTTATTTGGAAAATATTACAACAAAGAAATATCTTATTCAGTTTGTTATTTCTAGCAATTCGACTTGTGTTTTTGATGACTCTGTATTTCATGTAACAATACACCAGCAACAGCAATTAACAATTCTTTTCATGTTATCATTAAAAAAAAAGGAATAAATAGCATATATCAGTCTATCTCATTCCATGCTTCTCGCCATCAGCAATTTTTTATCTTGTCGAATAAGTTACAATTAGTTTTTTTCTATGCTTTTGTCAGCAATTGCCGACATTAGTATTGGCAAACAATTCTGTTCAGCAGAATAGAGTTATCTGAGTAAAAATAGTTTTTGACTCCCACTGAAATACAAAATTCTGAAGTAAAATATCCTCTTCAAAATCTACAATTCAACACATCAATCATATCAAAAAGATTTTATTTTCTGTGCAAAAAAAAAAAAAAAAATATATATATATATATATTTAAGAATATATATATATATATATATATATTCTTAAATATTCTATTAATTTTTCAAACTTTTCCATTGCAGCCTTCATCTTTTATTCATTTTTTTGCCATTTAATTTCTTTAATTTTTTCTTTCTACACGCAAAAGTACAACTAAACATTTGTAAAAGCTTCTAAACGATATTTTTTTTATTTGGGAAAATTATATATACAGTATACAGAGGTGTTCCAGAATAACTTTCGCAGTCGTTGGTACATTACACACTCTCCACAAGGTTAGAAGCGAGTTTGTTGATGCCGAATTATAATGAGAACTGAACTTCGGGACATACGTGACATATGAAGACCTCCTGTGAATTTCATGACAAAATAGGATTTCTTTACTCTGTCAGTTGAGATTGTTGTTACTCTACTTGGAAATATGTTGATGTTGGCTTTGTTTTAACTCCTATGTTGTACGTATGTTCTCGGAAAGTTTATTTTCGTTTTCGGTTTGTTGATTGTTACGGTCTCGCTGGCGTGGTTTACATTACATTACTCTAGAACCACTTATATATGGGATATAATTATACTGTAAGTGTATCCCCAATGTTTTAACAATCTTCAGTCTCACAAAGGAACGTCGTATAGTATGCATATTGCAAATTATCAAAGCTTTAATAATTTTGAATTATATTTAATTGATTTTAAATTAATACATATTGTCTACTTCAATTTTACACTATTATTTTATAAGTAGTTAACATATAACGTTAGTAACTCTGGAGTAAATCATTCATTCCAAATTGGTTTTAATTGTAACTTCATCACCGTATGATCTCACATCATCGTTTATTTATAAGATAATAAATCAATTTTCTTATAAGAGATGCACTATTACTTTTTGATTACATTTTTAACCATAATTTATATTTGGCACTATAAAATTTCTTATTAAATTAGATAAAAATATATATTTTGGTATTTCCGTGTTTTCATCTTAATTTTGATTAAATTTTTACTTTTATGAGTTGTTGCCCTCTTCTAGAATCAACGTCTTTAGAAACTCGATTTTTTGTCTTTGTGGTGAATTAATTTGTATAAAAAAACTAAAGCTGCCATACTGTTTTCATTGTATTGAAGAATCTTTTTCGATATTTACATTCTCGTTGCTGTTTGAAAGCATGATTGGAAGCATGAACAGCTTTCCAAATAGCCATAAGAATTAAGATTGAATTAGTTAGCCTAATAAATAGGGCTGTAATAAATTGGAGGACTATTAGACTAACTAATTCGATATAGATTAAAGTTGTGGACTAGAAGAGTTATTTAATATTATAGCCATAAGAATGTTGACCACACCGCTCAAATCTGAGTTTTCCTGTTAGTTAAGTCTTTCAAGCTCACTATTTCATTTCCTAGCCTAATTAACTGTTTTCGAATTCTTGTTTACTTTAATGCATTTTACAGACGTTTCCTTTATTTACAGATAATCACTGTTTTCTAGTCACCTTTTCTTAATGCTTTCTTCGTTTCTACATAATTTATTCTACTTCGTCCAAAATTTTCTACAGTTTTTTAATATTTATGAAGTTTGATTATTTAAATTTATTATTTTGTAAATTAAACAAAACAATCTAGAAAAAAACATGAGTTTTGATTTTCCTGTATTTTCCATATTTCTAAATGCATGAACTTTAAAATTCTGTATGAAAATTAAATATTTAAAATAAATACAGATGATGAATGATCTAAAACACAAAAATAATAAAGTCGTCAATATTTTAAAATACAAACAAATTACGAATTATTAGAAAAGCTTTTAGAAAATGAATTTAAAAAATTTTAGAATTCTCATTGAAAAAAATGAATGAAGATTGTAAAATTTACATTATATTTTAAAGCTTCGCGTTATCTGAAAATTTAAAAATATTTATTCAATTTTATTTCACTTTTACCTTCGCGCTGTTATGTATACATAACAAGGGAAAGTATCGGAATCGTGTCAAATTTGATCCCCCAAACTTTTACAAACCTCCGCGTTTTGAGATTCCATGAACCCAAAATAGTAAAAACAGAAAGAAACAAATCCCACACATATCCAATGTGTAGATGTGTTGGCATCATTTTCATTTTATATTTCAGAATAGGATAAAGATTAAGAAACGAAATTTAGCAAGGTAGGTTATGAATAAAGGGCATTGATGCTATTAAATTTTGGAGGTTATAGGTCTACAGGATAGAGGGTAACATGTCGTATCTACAGAGTGGACTTAATGAAGATTTTACTCGTTACTACACTTACAATTTTTTTTTTATTTATAAAACTCATTTCTTCCTCAGAATTACGTTTTTCGCTATTTTATAAAAATCATTATTATAAAGTGGTTATTTTGTTATAAAAAATTTTATATTATTAATTATTAATAATATAGAAATTTTATAACAAAATCTCATAACAGATGGCGCCACACACAATTTTATTCATTGCAATTAATAATATACAGTGGTGCCTCATACTTCGAACTTAATTCATTTCAATAGATCATTCGATCTTAGAATAGTTCTAAATCCAAAACAATTTTTCTCATAAGAAATAACGGAAAATGAATTACAGTAGAGCATCAATTATCCAACCCCCGATCAACCGTCACATCGGTTAACCGACCGTGTTCTAGTCGGCAAATTCAAATGTCGCTGTCGCTGGCATCACTACATTTGAATTTGCCGACCGCGTTCTAGTCGGCAAATTCAAATGTAGTGATGTGGCGCTACAATATTTGACTGTCTTGGCTACTTTAATATTATTTTTGTTAAATTTTTGCGTGTTTTAGCTGGAAACACTAGCTCGACCATGAAAGGGAGGCCAGTATTTAAACCAGGCTTAATTTTCTATTTTTTATTTATTTCTGTATTTATTTTATGCAAAATAAAAAAATAATTAACGGTGGTTATTATTTTTAAAAAAATTTGTTAGACTTAACATCGATGAAAATTCAACGCGAAGTAGGTTAACAGCGATATACTAATATGCTTATTACATGGTATATACTAATATACTAATACACTATACTAATAATGTATTTTTTCATACTTTTCGGTTATCCGATTTTTCAGTTATCCGACCAAACCCAGTCCCCAATTGAGTCAGATAATCGATGCTCTACTGTATGTCATTCACCGACCCGAAACAATACCGATTTAGATAAACTTAAAACGGCAAATAAACATTATTTAATTTAAAAATAATGCTGTAATGATAAATTAAAACTTGAAAAGAATAAATTAAATACGTAAATAATGTATAATAAAATGAAAATTGCATTTACTGGTCGACTTCGGCATCTTAAACATAGCAGCTATATCCGTTACACGTGTAATTTCAACTGTCGATACTAAAATCCTTTTTAGACTTTATTGCTACACAATTTTTTCTGATTTCATAGTTAATAAGTAAAAGTTATATTGAGTGGAATAGAATGTTTTTGCCTATTTTTAGCAGCTATAGTTGCTTAACCGTTATATGGTTTAATTTTAACAGTCGTGAAATTACAGACGTTATTGCTAATGGGAGATCTATTCTTTGTTTAGAAACTTGTACTTCATAATTTGTTTGAATAAAATCGAGTCAAAGCGTCTTTAGATCAGCGGTTCCCAACCTTTTTTTGACCAGAGACCACTTTGATTTCATTGTTGTTAGCAGGGACCACAAGGTTTAAGAAAAATAAACTATGTCAATCTAAAAAAAAACTTTAATCAAAACTTTTAACATAAGTAATCGTTAAACTCAAGAGTAACATGCTTTAACAGTACTATTATAATAGAAAACAACATTTTTAGCAAAAATTAAATTCAGTTTGTATCAATGTGGGAATAATAAATTAAAATGAATAAAAGTTTTAAATGTTTCGCGGACCATATTTTAGCTCTTGCGGACCACTGGTTGGGAACCGCTGCTTTAGATAAAAAGCATATCCGGAATGCTACTCTTTATGAATTTCGGAAAGGATATAACACCGTACAAACAGAAAAAAAAGGTTGGTAATATGTATGTGAAAAATGTTTCTAAGCTTCCAATATGCAAATGTGGTTTAAAAAGTTTCATTTAGGACGTTTTGAACTAAAGGTTAAACAAGGTACTGGATAGACAAAGAAAAATTGCAAGAAGAAATTGTGTAAAATCGACGAATAATACACAATATACAAACAGACCAAAAACGAAGCCAAAAAAAAAGCACTGATAACATACGAGCGTAACGGGAAAGCAAGAGGTGACTTGCATTTATAGTTCTAGCGCATTTTTTTAGTGCATGCCATTTCGAACTCTAAAGCTTTGTCCAAAATCTGAGGCAAATTTTTGTTTAATTCAGAATTCGAACTCTGAAGCGTTCGAAGTACGAGCTACCACTGTAAATGTTATTATTAAAATAAAATCTCATAACAGCCAAAAAGGTTACGCAACTCGTTGCTAGATTTTTTTCTATTATAATTTTTGCAACATTTACACCATTCTTTACGCTTTTGTAAAAATATCTTTCATTCTTTACTTTCCAGAAATATCGTAAGACAGCTTTCTCGTCGGATCAGTAATTGATAAAATTTAGATTTTCATTCCACATTCTTTAAGGACATTATCCAGTATTACTTATAATTAACATTTACATGCGTTTAAGAAAATTTATTAGTAACAATTCATAAAAATTTTTTAAATCTTCACTTAGATCTTAAAAAGTAATTCTTTTTATAAACAAAGCAGTATATTTTTATCTTCTGGTGCGTAGAATACTATTTATCTGATTTCTATACAGAAAATTCGATAGAACCCGAGCGCGTCGTCGTCGATTCGATTATTAAATTATATCTTGGTTCTTCACAGAAAAAAGGCTTTGACAAAATTGTAAATGTCTTGGTTACTCGTAGAAAAAATGATAGGCTTAGACAAAATTAATCCTTTACTTTTTTCTTCCTAATTTAATTTTTCCCACAATTTTATTCTGTGTTTCTCAAATCTTTCTATTTCAATTATCGACATCGTTCCATGACATTGATTGGATCGTCCTTTCAATTTCCTGCAGAAATATTTCATTCTATTATTATCTATTTCTTATTAGAAGTTACCCACAATCTCCTCTCTATTCCACTTTTTGATTTTTCCACTATATTCATACGGATGTTTTCCATGTTGGCAGATAAGAGCATCAAAGCACCCTTAACCGTTGTAATAGAATTTAGAAATTTCTCTCTATGTTCCTAAGCAAATATTATTCCAACGTAAATACTTATAGTTGAATAATACGCTATCATCATCCAGTTTATGTAATCGTTCGAGTATTTACTAGAATGTAACGGATAAACATGCAAAACAATTCATTTTAATTAAATTCCATTACTTCTAAGCAGAGCAAAGACAAAACAACAGGGCTTCAATAAGATTAGATTCTCTCAATTTTCTCTCAGTATATGTGAATAAATAAATATTTAAATTAACAATTTTAACAAACATGGTTTCATCAATGAATACTTCTTTTTTCTGCAAATAACATTCTGAAAAGAGAAATGTCAAAAATTCTGAAAATGTACAGAGATATATTCATAAAAAACACACTCGTATAAAAACCTTTAAATTTTTTAAATACTTTATTATTTAAACTATTGATATCTATATATGTAGACCCATGTAACCATGTATATATTAAAGAGGATGTTTATTTGTTTGTTCACTATGCACGCCTAGACCGTTCATTTATTGCTACGAAACTCAAAAGTTTCATCGAAATATTTCTACCTCAGATCATGTTCTACATCTGACACCAAAATATTGAATGATTTCTATATGTTAATTAATTTCTACAGACATTCGATTTTCTATCTTTACATGTAGCGCCTGTTGTCAAAAAATTTAAGAAACTAATAAACTGAATATAATTCCTACAAAATGGATATAATTTTAAAAATATATTATATTCACTTAATTACTGCCACTAAGATATAGCGGGAAAGAGACTTGCCATTACACCCGTACTGCGACAGGTAGTACATAGTACTTGCTTGCCTGGAATGTTGCCCGCTGTACATCATACTTTTCCTGTTAGCAACAGTGTTTTGCCGGCTATGTATCTAATTCCGTTCAGGAGAAAATTTTTTAAATAAAATAACGTAACTTTCGGTTTCCATCGGAACTTCGGATATAGTTAGTTGGGGCCTCCTGCACTTAAGTTTTCCATATCTGGTATCGGCATTTACCTAACTAACTCCGATCTCGAGACTAGAGGTAGAGAGCAGACGGACGACAGTGAATTTATAGGTCTACAAGTTTTTCAAAATGCAGTTCAATAAGTAGGCTCCAGTAACCGAGTGGATAAAACCACCGAACATTGATAGTCGGTCAACAGACTGGCCACATGGAGTTTTCTAGGTTTTCTTCACGTTAATAACACCTAAATAGGGGATAGTTTCACATAATTTTTCCCGAGATGCATCTTCCTTGGCAGATCTCTTCCGTGCCATGTTATCATAACCAAATAAACCAAATCAATTGTAATCATTTTTCTATAAACGTGATATTCACGTGGACATAGTTAACTATCACGAAAAAGTGGACACTCTATCCCTCCCCTGATTTCTTCTCCCCTTATTAACTCATAAATCCATTGCCCAAAACTTCCTTCACTGGTACTGCTTAAAATGTTCTAACTTCAGCCAAATGAATGTAGGTACTATACGTGCAACGAATTTAAGGCACAAAATAGAGCTCCAAATCTTTTTCTGTTCCAATGTTAATTTTTCCTATTTATTATCATGGCGACATTGCTTCATTCAAAATTTCCAGTAATTGAAGTCTGTGTAATTGCCCTTTATTCATATATTGAGTCTTATTGTCAAATCTGCTTCCAATATCCTTATGCCACAATTTCAAACTTTCGTTTAGTTGCAGAATTCCGATGGATGACAGTTATGTAAAAATAAAATTTGAAGACATTCTGTCCAAAAAATGAACCACCATTTATTCACTTTTAATATTCCAGAATACAAACTTTTTGACGACCAACTTTCTTTGTAGGCTACTTGGCCGTCAAAATTAAAACATCCTTTAATAACACAGAATAAATATTCAATTAAAAATACAAATTTAAAAATTGAAATTCTTGCAACGATTTGCCACCACGAGCAGCTAAAAATCTACATTTACCAACGCCTATTTTCTAGTAGATATAAAGCTCTAATATCCCCAAGTGGTAAGAATGAAAGAAAATATGTCTGTAATATCGCCAGTTCCAGTTTTTAAATTTGTATTGTTAATTGAATATTTTTCTTTGTTTTTAAAGGATGTTTTTATTTTGACGGCCAAGTAGTCTACAAAGAAAGGTCGTCAAAAGATTGTATTCCGGAACACTAAAAGTGAATAGGTTAGTGAATAAGTGAATAGTTTCTGTCTTCGAATTTAATTTTAACTTTCCTTTACTTAAATGTTTTTGCTGAGATTTACTTTTTTAAACTGGTTTCACCAGTTCTTTTTCAAACTATTGTGTGAATATTATGTGATCTCTTAAAAATAAAAGAACTGGTGGAACCAGTTATTTTTATTTTTTTATGAGATCACATAAATGCAATTATTCTTGCACTTTTACAGGATCCTTTTATTTAAACAAGTCTTTCGGACGTTAAGGTTAGCAACTTTCGTCACGTGCGGGCCATCACAATCCATTCAACACAGATCACTTTTCATATATTAATAATAGACCAGTATTAATGAGTAGTCGTCGACCTTCCGGGTGGAGGTCAACGACTATTTTTTCAATCGATTTAACTCCAACTTCCATTTGCAACAGCTCCTTCTTCCTATAGGATTCAGCGATATGGTGGCATTCGAATAGGAAAATTGCATAATACGAGAATACCGGCAAGCACAAAATAGTTTTGTAGTTTTTCAAGGTGCAGAGTTTAAATATTTGCTCTATTTTTCGTGAAATTTGATTTCTTAGTAGATTACCATTTCATATTAGGCTGTGTATGATACAGTTTGTTAGTGCTAATATTAGAAAAAAATACGATATCTTAATATTTTAATATATCGTATTTTCAATTTCTGTCTACTTGCCCAATAAAATTGTGCCATCTGAGTATTGCGAGTATCCGAGTGACAACGGTATGCTGAAATAACCAAACTCTATATACGGTTTTCGTTTTAATGTTTGTTATATTATAGTATTTGATTTACATAACTACAAAGATTATCTTACGTAAGGGTTTATCAAACCAAGTGACCAATCTAACACGTTTTAAAAATTCGTCATTCCTCTATTGTACACAATTTCAAGAATTTTTAAAATGTGTTAGATTGGCCACTTGATGTGATAAACACTTACGTAAGATAACCTTTGTAAATACAAATCGAATACTATAAATCTATATAATCCATTGAACGCGTGTCCGTCCGTCCGTTCGTTAGTCCGCGTAACTGTATGCCAAAAACTGGCACTAGAGGCGCCCCTATCGTGTGTCATATTTCAAACATTTTAATTAAGAATATAAATTATTATTATTATTATTCATTTGGCCAATAACAATATAAATAATTCAGTACATCTGTAATAGGAATTTATTATTGGCAAAAAGAATAAAAAAGATCGTCGTTTCTCCGGTTCTCTTCTACAAGACGATCAATAAAACGAAAGAAACCTTTCATAACCACCAAAGAAATACGCCATTGGGGAGGAACGTATTAAGCGCATAAAACTCACATATATTAAGTGTATCAAACGTGCCTCATAGGAATTTGTAATGCTGCTAGAACGCCCACTAGGGGGCGTCCCGGGCTATTAGTATAATATAATTGAAGGGCTAGTAGTACGAAATAATCTTAATGTATGTTTTTATTTTTGACGAGGCAACGCCTGGCTTACCTGCCTCTAGTTATATATACATAATATACATGGTGATTCAAAAGTTACATAAATTTTTAAAAAGTAACAACTCACAATCCATTTACAGTAAGACGATGCGGTTTTCACAGAAATGCTTAGGAAGAAGTGGGATTTTTTTATGTTTAATAAAAATTTTATTACCAAAATAGTTACATTTCTTGCCATAGATGGCGTTTGAAAATATTACATAATTTGCGTAGTTCTTACTAGAGCTTACACTAAGAACATTTTTATTTTTTATTCTTATTTTAACAAATTTACAAATGCTACAGCGCCATCTATGTCAAGAAATGTAACTATTTTGGTAATAAAATTTTTATTACTCCTAAAAAAATCCCGTTTCCTTCTAAGCATTTCCGTATAAACTGCATTATCTTATTGTAGTAGTTAATAGTTTATGAGTTATTAATGTTTAAAAATTTCTGTGACTTTTGAATCACCCTGTATATAAAATATTTGATTTAATACATATATATTAAATAAAATATTTCATAATTTAATCTTTTTATTCACACAAAGTAGCCAATTTTCTTGTCTTTTTTTTATCGCAAATAAAATATATTTATAAGTATAACATATTAGAATTTAATCGAAAAAATTATAGGTATTTTCTATATAACTTTAATTTTAGAAATTAGCTTCGATAAATTAACTTTTTTTTTTATTTTTACAAAACTACTTCAAAAACATAAATACAAAATATTTATAGCTTTTATTTATGACAAATGATAAACTTTTAGTTATTATGAGATATATATATATATTTATTTTAATTGGGGGAATTTTTAAATAAAAGGTCAAAGTTACTCCATATATTTACATTGGATATTAAAAGCTTATCATCCTTGACTTTCTTTTAGAATCCTTCATCCACCTTCTAAAAATATTAAGTTATCAATTTAAGTTATGCAAAATTAAGTTATCAATGTGGCATTTCAAACGAATGAAAAAGCTAATAAAGTTCAAGAGCAACGAGAGGATTAGAAGCGGTTCAAGTGCAACTATGCGATTTAAACAGATTTGCCGTCTATTGTTTGTAGTGGTTCTCAGAAATAAACCGACGACATCTGAGCAATAAAAACTTAGTTCTACGTGGGATTTTACAGGTATTTTAAAAAATGGTTAAGTAGACCTGATACAAGGTTAAGGTCACTCGCCATTACATTTTTAATTTTTCCTATAAATAAGTGAATTAATTTATAGTTTCTTCTTTTAAAGATTTTCTCTTATTTTACACATTTTATTTATTTATTAAGGTTTGAAATATTTGTATTTTTCAAGTATTTTAGAAATTGATTTAAGTTTACTTTCGTCTGAATGTAGAACTTTATTTTAAATTAATTTTTATTTATAATATGATAATCTCATCGTGAAACATAGTAGACTGTTATATATAATTCAATGTAATTCAAACTAATGTTGTTTTATCAAATATTTATATACTTAGTAATATGTTTATAGGTTGTTTAATGTGTTTATAGGTTCCTATTTGCCTATTTTTCTATATATTTATATTCATCCGAAATATCCAGCAGTTATGCAAGATGTTAAAAATCAAGCACTTTTTTATTTATGTCGCCTACATTTCCGTTAGACAATGTTGAAATCATTATGATGTATACTTGTCAGATGCCAAAGAATGTCATTTATATATATAGCAGATTAATTTGCAGAACTATCCAAAATATAAGAATTTAAAGTGTGGTGCATTTCATTACCATATAAAGAATGCCATAAAGTCAGGCAAAGTTTTCTAAACAAAAAGCATTTATTCACAAATATAGTGGTACCTCATAACTGTACGTTTCAGAGTTCGAATGTAGCTTTCTTCCTTCTCGTTGTATATCAATCTATACTGTATGTTTTCGGGTTTTTACGATAGTCGATTTTAACCCTTGTGTTCATTGCGATTTCCCTATAGATATTGTTAAGATTTATGTTATAATGGACTATCTTGATGTCTTCGTCAGGTTCCCTTTCTTATGCGATTTCTGTTGTCTATCAAGTGTGTACGCTTTATCTGTCTTACCCGTGCTGTTCAACGAATTCGTTAAGATATTCTCTTTTTCTGTCTCCAAGACATTTGTACAATGGGAAAAGGCCCTCCTGACAAGACCCTAGAATGCCATCAGTTTAAAAATTTCGTCCGAATTTTCCGGAATAAATAACTAATAATATTCTTGCTTTCTGTGCATAGGCTATTCATGTGAATGTCCCAAATCTCAGGAAAATGGTTAAATCCAAGAGATGCTCTTGGATTTAACTCTTCCTGGTCCAATTTCAGGATGAATCCCAAACGAATATCGTTGATTCTATTAAATATTTTTTATGGAAGTGAGGTGTCTTTTATTTTGGATTTTATTGTATTTCCAGTTTAATTTTTATAATGAAGTCTACATTGTGCAAAGATTTTTCTTTTTTATAAGTATACTTTGTTAGGAAAAAAAAATGCCAAAGCTTAATTAGGCCATGATAGGACCATGTACAATTATAGTATATACGTTAATTGTTTATGCAAATGAGTTTCCATCTGGTAACAAAAATTAGTATTGAGTTTTTCTCAAAATTTCTCAGCATATTTTGAAAAATATATTCCCCAAACTTCGTTGATATTCCGGTATTTAGATTCACTTCACGATGCTTCCTTAAATTTTGATGACTTATTAAATATAAGTTACAAACAGGGTCGTAGAGACGTTTAAACAGAGTCCTGAAGTAGAACGAGTTCCATTTGCCATTGTTGTTTTTAATAAATGAAATTCATAGAAAGTTTCTTTATTGATGAAAAATAGTTTTAAAGATTTTATTTTTTATTAGTAAAAACATTAATTTATACTATAGGAACTACTACGGGCACCTAAGTTTTCTCCGGCTCTGAGAATAAATTCCAACTTCCCCCTCGATAGCCCTGTATATAACCTTTTCACGAATGAAGAAACCACTACTAAATTTTAAATATCAACACTTCTTCGCTTAAAACACGATTAAAGTAGCAATTCATCATTAATACAGAAATTACGTTTCTCCTTTATTCTCTAGTGTTTCTCCTTTATCTGTAGTGATATATTCTTATTAATTGATGCATAGAAATTAATAGGAGTAGAAAAGAAGTTTTTAATATTTAAAGTGGTTTCAATTAAAAGCATTAACTCATTAAAGTAATTAAAGTTTTATCACGTAAATATCGAATTTTAACAAAAGTTATTTAATTGCTATTAATTTAATTAAATAAACACATTTAGTAACATAACACCCACAGATAATTATCTATTTTAATAAGTAAAAATTATTTAAATTAATTACCTGACGATAAATTTTCAGTTTGTTGAACGAATTCGTTATTAGAATTCAACTGAATTTCAACTGTTTTATTTTTCGACATGTTTAATTAATTTTAAATCCTTTTCGAATATTTTTAAAATAGAATAACTTCTGGTAATTAAATATATTTTCAAATTTTTATTGAAAAAAATAATAATAATTAATTTTTAAAAATATAGAAAAATGATTTTTATAGAAAAAATTAAACATCACAATTTTTGTTAATAAATTATGCTTTAAACGAAAAAATACTTTTATATATTGTGAACTTCTTAAAAATTGAATATAGATTAACATTAAACATCCAAAATTTGCTTAAAATATCTTATAATTTGTACTATTGTTAGAAATGTAGCAAAAATTTTCACGTAATTTAATTAATAATATGGGACATAAGAAGGTAGGACAACCTAAACCATCATGTTCTACCAAAGACTACCAAAGACTGAAGAAGAACGACAAAAAGCGACGAATCCGAGACTAAAATTGAAAACGGCGACATATACAGCACCTCCATTGCTGTACGATAGTCATCTTCCATTGCTGATTCTTCCAACGCAGAACCTCACATAATAGATGCCACTGAAGACCGATTTTCCGTTGCCGGATTACGAACTGGACGATGAGTGCGCGTTTAGCGCCGGAAAATATTTCACCAATCGGAATGGTAATATCTGGCTACAATACCATGTGTTTCGGGTGGAGTCGTCGGCTGTGTGATGCAGCCAGCAAAAAAGATCCCACAAAATACTTTAGTACGTATTGTCTTGATGATTAGACAATTGATTTATTTCTGTTTTCCTATATTAATTGTAATGCGTACTTTGACGTGTGTAAGTGACAATTCTTTGGATGCTTTGATGCTTGAAAATTCCCGAGATGTTGTTGTTATGGCACTTTTGTTATTGATTACAACACTAACTAGAGGTAATGTTTTTTATATAAAGAACTGTTAACTGATCCAATCCAATAAATTTCGTTTTTTTTATACTTGTATTGATTGCTTTCCGTTTTATCTTGGTCTTCCGATCTGACCCAACCACACAATATCCGACACACCTAAATTAACGCCTTAATAGAGTTGTTTATATATATATATATAATATATATATCTGCCGGCGTGGCTCGGGAAAAAGTGACAGCAAGAATTAAGATTATTAAATTATTTCGTACTTCTAACCCTTCTATTATATTATGATATATACAAATATATACTGTATATATATATTGTATACTATACAAAAATTATATAGTTTCTAATTATATTAATTAGGCAAATTTTATCCTGGACATAATTTATGATATATATAATTATATTGTAATAAAGTAATCATTATAGTATATTACAGGGAATGAATTACAATACATAATTAATGAAAAATGATTGTGGTTTCATAAACAATAAAATTGTATTTTATCTAAAGTTTTAAAGCAATTGAATTAATTTCTTATTCAAATTATTTCTTGAAATAAATTTCTATTCCAAGAAACAGTAATTTTTAAACAATTTTCTATTTTTTTCTGCAATTATTATAATTATTACTTTAATTTAGAAAACTGATGTTTTTGTATCTACTTCTACATTTCTGCAACCAGTTTCTAAAATTATATAAATTGATTTAAAAACACATCTATAATTTCATTCATTTAATTTTCCTAAAATATTTTTATTTTCAAATTACTTAGTATATAAATATAAGCGAATTAAATGAAACCATTTATCCGAACTCAATTTAAGTTATTTTATTTTATTTTTTTAAAAATCTTTTATATGTTTTTCCTACAGATTAATATAATAAAACCTTTAAAATCAATAAAGAGCATTTCATTTCTGTATTATAAAAAAAAAACGTAAATTTTTATTAGTAAAAGTATTTCAGAAGTCAATAAACCGATGTATTATCTAAAGTGCAATTAACTAAATTATCTAAAAACACAATTAATTCAATACAATTGAATTTTTCCGTGTTTTTGCCAATTATATAGAAATATTTTAGACTCGTTTTACGATTCACTAATATATACCGAACAAACAAAGTACGATTGATTGACTTTTGAACCATTTTATCGAAAGTAACGGTAGTAATTCCATGCCAAATAAAGATGTCACCGACTGACTATATATACAGGAATTAGAGTTGCGATTTTCGGAAGAGTCTATTTCTCACCCCCAAAGACCTATTGTAATTCTGAATACCTCTTTCGAAAGATACTTTGCTTTTTTAGATAGTGTAAGGAATTTCAGATTATTCTATAAAGGGGTTGACGAAATATTAGCAATTGAAACGTACAAACTTTGCCAAAAAGCTGTATTCTTTCTTCCTCTTCTTTTCTTCATCCGACACTGCAGACGCTTCTAGAGAAAAAAAAATTATTGAATCTACAAGACTAAAATTTTAAACTTAATTCTTTCCGGTTATCAGTGAGATACCGGCGAAACGTCCGGTTTGATAGGTCATAGATCACGGGTTCCTTATAGAGTTATTTTACTTTTATGACTGAATTTTACGTTGGTAATGATAAAATTGGATGGATACGAATAATTTTTACTTAAAATTTTATCCAGAATTAACAAAATTCCAAATTTATGACAATTAAAACGTGTTATAACACCATATCGAAAGCGTTCGGTCGATGGCCGTAGTGTCGTGAAGCGCCGACCGAAGTCATCGTCTTAGCACTTGATGTAATAAGACAATTATTAACCAAAAATACAATTGATATCCAAACAAAAACAATTGAGATGTAAAAAATTGCGTCAAGTAAAAAATTATGACAATTTGAACGATAATCAAATATTTTCCTTATGAATTTTTCTTTGGTAAAAATAAGCTTGGCGCTTGGAAGCTGTTCCCACGAGATTTTTACCTACATTAATCTTTTTTTACATGTCACTTACAAACGCCAAGCTTATCTTTACCGAAGAAAAACTGAAAGAAAAAAAATTTGACCGTCGTGTAAATTTTCATAATTTTTTACATGGAACAATTTTTTTTAATATCTCAGACGGCTTTGTTTGAGTACAGTTTTTATGCTAACAATTCGTTAATGACAAGTTAAATTCACATAAAGCTGTCATATTGTTAATTTAAGAAATAAATATTTTTGCTTATTCATTTATATATTATATACATTATTTTATTTTTTTATATTTAATTTGAAATATAAACTTTTTATTTATTAAGTACGTTTAAATTTACTTTAGATAAATATTATTTTAATTATAACTTTAGATAAATATTATTATAATTCGAATTTGTTCAAAGTATAGATATATTGTACTACTTTTGAATATTAATGTAATAGAATAAATATATACATATAGAAAAATATTTGTTTCAGATATAGTAAAAACAAATATATTTTAAGTTTAATAAATTGATATTGCAAATATATACACACAATAAAATAAATTAAATTTTCTATATCGTATATACAGCAAAAAATATGATATATTTAATAAAACCAATAACAATACAGATGCATGTATTTACGTGTCTGTCCTTATTGTTTTCGAATAAAGAATATTTTTGTTCTAATTAAGAAAGATTTGAAATTTCTTCAATATAAATTTTAATATATCAAGTTGACGTTTAAAATAATACATGTATTTTATTTTATTTTTTTGTCAGAAGTTTGTTAAACAACAAAATATGATAATTTAATTTATTTATCTGACTATTCAATTACCTAATTTAAATTTTTTTCTGCGAGGTTTAAAATTGTAATTCATTTGAATTTTACTTAATTATAGAAAATGTTAAATTATTAATTTTAAAACTTTATTTATATATTTAGATTAATCGATTATTATTATATATTACAGATTAAAATATAAAGATATGTTCATTAAAACAATAATTAAAAAAAAAATATTCGAGAAAATTAATTTTCTAAGTTGTGAATGACTTTTTAAAATTAATTTCAAGTAAATTAACTTTAAAAAGTCATTCACAATTGAAGGAAATGAATTTTCTTGAATGTACTTAACTGTAAAATTATATTTACCTCGCAGCACTTCAAATAGGACTTGTCACTTCAGACAAGCAGTTTTGATCTCTCGGGTTAAACAAGTTACTATCGTCGATTGTCAGTACTCTGACCCGGATTTAGTTTTTAAAGATGTATAAAAATATATAACCTTTTCTACTTTTTCATTATAATTTCGTGATTTTCTAGTATTTCAAGGACTGTTTTTAGTATTTTTAGTATTTCTTGTAACTTTATACAGTATTTAAATATACAAAGTTACTATAAATCTCATAACGCTGTTTTATATTTTTTAAAGAAATGTGAAAAATATATTTTTAACTTGTCAACATTCGTTTTTTTTCACTTAATGATTTATTCATAATATATTTACAGGAATTTGTTTATGAATAATGCAGATTTTATTTAAAAATAAATATCAAGTAAAAATAAAAATCTGTTTTCACCGAATTTTATGCAATTTGTACATTAAAAAATATTGTATTTTTAGAATTATTAACACTTCTTGATGTTAATTATATAAAATTTATATTAAAGTTTAAAAATTATTGACAGTTAAATTTTTCCTCTTAAATAATTATATCTTATTTTTCTTTGTTATCATGTACAATATTATGTTAAAAATATAAATATTTTAATAAGTAATAAATGTAATAGATTTACTGTTATAATTATAATTGATTTTTTAATAATAGTCGTTAAGCTAGCCGTTGTAAAGTCAGCTGAACATTTATAAATTGAGTGTACGTTCTTGGAAATAGTGCTTTTAACAATATATTTTTATACAGACAGTCATTGATATAAGGAATTTCATGAAGGTTTAATAGGGAATTTAAATCTTTCATAAAACCGAGGTTTGCAATTTGAGATAAGAAAAGGCGATGTATGTTATAAATTACAATTTTCAATAATTTTTATGTAGACAATTTAATACATTTTTAAGAAGTTAATACTTAATTAATTTAAAAATTTTAAGTATTATATTCTTATTCTAAGTGATTATCCCATAAATTAAAAACTTTAAATTAAAATAAATTAAACAACAAAAACAGATAGTAACCAGACGTAAACAGTTAAAACATACGAAGAAAATTTTACCTGACAGACTGTTAACGAAATCTTCATACGAAAGATTTTTAACCATAAAAGATGAATGTTGCATTTTCAGATCATTGACATCTAGTCAACACGATATTGTTGGTTCGACACTAGAATTTAACATTTATTCTAAAACATCTGGAGTGTTTACACTTTGGAGAACATTAAAACGACAAGGTTTAAGATAATCATCGAGCAAAGTAACTTGATTTATAAAAGTTGGTTAATGTTACCTATGGTTCCAAAATGGCGGCTCGTCTCTGATTCCAGCAAATAGAAGAAAGGAAACAGTGGGGACGCACGTTCTAACCTAACCTAACCTATTCTAATAATTTTGTTGGTAATAATTATGGTAATTTATTAGAATAGGTTAGGTTAGGTTAGAACGTGCATCTTCACTGTTACCTTTTTTCTATTTGCTGGAATCAGAGACGAGCCGCCATTCTGGAACCATAGGTAACATTAACCTAAAAATTTTATGTGAAAATGCTTGATCTTACTAAGTGCCCTATGATGTCCTATTAACTCTATGATTTTAATGTCTTGCATAAAACCTTACGGCCAGAAAAAAAACTATATACTGTATATAAATAGGAGACGATTAGTTAAGTATCTCGCGGTGGAATTACTATATCCAAACAAAAACATGTGAGATGTGAAAAAAAATGGCTCAAAGTAAAAAATTATGACTACTTGGATGAGAGTGAAAGTTTTTCTTACGAGTTTTTCTTCGGTAAACATAAGCTTGGCGTTTGGAAGAAAAATGTAAAACCATTAATACAGATTTTAAAAAAACATGTTGGTACTACTTCAAAACGCCAAGCTTATCTTTATCAAAGAAACACTCCTAAGAAAAAAGTTTAACTGTCGTCTAAATAGTCATAATTGTTTACTTGGCGCAATTTTTTACATCTCAATTGTTTTGTTTGGATATGAATTTTTTTTTATTATTAATGATTGTCTTGTTACATCGAGAGCTAAGACGATGACGTACTGTACAGTTCGGTCGGCGCTCGGCGATAGCCGCCTACCGACCGCTTACGCCGTTTACTAAAATAGTCATAAAGATGTTTTAATTGACATAACTATGGCATTTCGTTATTCTGGATAACATTCTGAATAAAAGTCTTTCGTTTCCTTCAATTTTTATTTTTACCAGCGTAAAATTAAGCCAAGAAAGTAAAATAACTCTATGGGGAACTCGTGATCTTTGATCTATCGACCAAGAAGTTTTGCCGGCACCTCACTGATAACCAGAAAGGATTAAGTTTAAAATTTCAGTCTTCTTGATCCAATAGTTGTTTTCTCCAGGAGCGTCTGCAATGCTGGATGAAGAAAAGAATAAGAAAATCCAGCTTTTCGGAATTTTGCACTTTTCGATTACTTCTATTTCCGCAACTCTTTTATATAAACCTGAAATTTCTCACATGATCTAAAAAAACAAGTATCCTTCGAACGAGATATTCAGAATTACTGTAAGCCTTTGGTGGCAGACAAATCGTTCCCCGAAAACGGCAACTCTTGTTCTGTATATATAATCAGTCAGTGAATTTTTCATTTGGTGCGAAGTCACTGCTGTGACTCTCGATGACATGGAGTTTCATAACCTTTATAAAGCATTATATTTATCTGTCAGTTCATCCAACAATATTGTTGAGATCAACAAAGAAATATTGATCTGTAGAATACTATAATTTAAGAATAAATTCACTCCTCTTGTACAAGTAGTTTGATGGGGAGTCGATTCACACCTGCACATTTGTTCTCAATTGGGTGAATGAATACTTTTCAGACATTACAATATTAAATGCGTAGAAGTAATCACAAAAAATGTGTCTTCTTTTAAATCTTAACGTTCTTTTCACACTCGGGAACTAACTGTTTTTACGGCGGAGTCGAGTCGGAAGAGCGGCCTACAAAAGGCCGACTCCGCCGCAAACACAGTTAGTTCCCGAGTGTGAAAAGAACGTTAAGATTTAAAAGAAGACACATTTTTTGTGATTACTTCTACGCATTTAATATTGCAATGTATATATTTTGTCCTGGCATGTTTTAATTATACTTTTTAGACAACTTAAAAAATATATTTAAGTCTTTTTATTTCTAATTTCTCTCAAGAATAACTATCGATTTCTGTTTATGTTTATGTGTTTATCTTATACAAACAGACCATACTGTACTTTGGACACATTCATTTTATTATTATGTTAAATAAATATTCGAATAAATCTGAAGATTGAATATGATAATGTCAGCGTATCATGTACACATTTTACATTTGAATTTATTTATACAAAAATTGATGGGTTATTTTAAATATTTTAATTAATTATAAATAAAATAATTATATTTTATATTAGTATAAAGTATTAAGCAATATTCTTTCAGGAGGACGAAAGTTATTCAAAAGTAATACATCTAAATTGTTACTATTTTTTATAAATTTATTAGTTTCGTATGATTATAATAATTACAGATTACTTTTAAAGTTTGATACTAAATAAAAGTATACGAAATACAGTAAATGACTATAATGTACTGTGCACACAACATATCCTTGTTTTAATTCATTGTACAGTGCATATAAAACACCATACAGTATAAAAATAGCTATAATATAACTTTACATAAAGACATTATTATTATTTGTCCGACTACATAGCTTTTATTCAATTTTCGCTGCATAAAGATTAGATAAAACCTGTTCCCGAAATACATTTGTACTTCAAACAAAGAGTTCAGAACGGAACTGAATCTATATGTAGTTAGATAAATAAAACTTACGTTTTTGTATGAAGTTAACAGAAGTTACTAGATTCTTTCAAATTATTAAGTTCTAATAATAGTTTCAAAATAGATAAAATGTACATATAAAAATAGCTGTACGTGTAAAAGGCCCATTAAAATTATCATATCAATATAAGTATTTGTCTTTGAATTTAAAAATTCGAATATTTAATTCGTTTTGAACCAAACACTAAAACGCGTTTCGTTCATTTGAGGTACACTTATATATAATGTAAAGTAAAAATAAGAATTATTTACAGTAATTTTAGAGATGCAAAATATAGCAAGTTAAAGTTAAATTGTAGTATTTATCAATATTTTAAGGCAGAATCAAACAAATAAGCGCGAAAATTCAAACTGAATTTCAACATATTGTCTCAAATTAGTCTTCGAATATAAAATTAATTGATCCTAACAAAATATTCAATTATACTAATAATTGCTAATAATTATTACTAATAATTACAGGTTATAAGTGAGTGTTTTCACTGCATTCAAGCACCATCGGTGAGAAGGCAGAACAATAAAAAACGCGAATAAGACGTTTAATAGCAAACAAAACAGTCACAGATACAAAAAATTGTATACAAAAGTGGAAGAATAAATTTAACAACTAACCAGCAACGTAAAAAATAAAATGAGTACAGGTATATTTTCTCAAAAATATAAAAGATAGATGAGCAATCAAAAACATTTATCACTTTAAATCTTACAATATTGGATTTTTGCAAAATCGACAAAAGTATTTCCTGTATGTTGCTGACATAGGATGTGCAAAAATCGATATTGAAGTGTAGATATATATATTATAAAAAAAAAAACAAAACAAAATACAAAATGTTCGAAATGTGAAATATGATAAATATTTATATAATTTATTAAACAATTTTATTATAAAACTAATAAAGAATGAGCTGTCAAAAAATGATAATTTTTCAATTTTTATTTTATTTTTCCTCAATATTCTTCTGAATTTCCGTATTTTTATATTTATATTTTATAGTGTAACAGATGTTTTTATTAATAAATATTTATTCTAGATGCACATACATTTTAATAAGAATATTTTTTCTTTTTTTCAGATGAAAATCTTCACTAGAGTAGCTTTTGTAAGTTCACAAAAGCTGAAATTCGTATCAAATTTGATTAAGGCATTTATTGAAGACATTTTCACAATTTTATATTTAGTTTTCTGTTTATATTTTTTGATATTTATCTCTCTTTTATATAAAATACATTTTATGTTTTTTAATACATTCCTTCACACCATTTAATGAAAATATTAAAGATAAAATAAAATCATTTCATACAATAATGAAAGCTCCACCGAAATTTACAGAAAACGTTTATTGAAGTTGCAAAATTAAAAGACAAATTTTAATACATTGAAGTATCGTGGAAGATATTATAAAAGATGTTGCAAAGAAACATGAATAAAGAAATGCGTTTTTCTATTACATGAAATACTTCATCATTAACCGTTCAAGATGTGTTGGTTATTATTACAAATATTCGTAAGAAAATTTCAGAATTACAGACAACGAATTAAATAATGTATTTCGCAAATCAGAGCAAAGTTTTGCACTGACTTACAAAGCAGTTTCACTGTCAATTTTCTGTCTTAGAGAACAATCAATCTTAGTGTAATTGTTACAACATTAAACAGAGAATTTATATTTTATTCTTTAAAAGTAATATAGATAAAAGTTCTTATTTAAGAAGCATTTGGGAAACTCATCTAGTTTCTTTTTATATTTATCAAGCACATATTTTTAATGATTAAAATTAGTTATCTCTTCAATGATTTTAAATCACATAAGCGCGTCGGCTTAAAGTTAAAATATTAGAGCCATTAATATGTATCACTCGGATATTTCCTAACTTTTACGCAAAGTTTTGTGGATAATTTTAGCAGAAATAATATCTGAATATAACAAATGAATTTTTTTTTCCAGCTGTAAAAATGAGATACTCTTCTTTCCGCTAATTTTCCATTCTTTTATACCTTATCCAATATAACATACATAACATTTTACGGGTCAAAGATGGGTGCCAATAAACTTAATAAGTACAATAAATAAGTAATCAAAAGAATATGAAATTTATAACGAATAATTTAATAAAATTATCTTTCTCTTGGGAATCCATGCATATCTTTTAGTTTAAACAGCTGCTTTAGACAATCCAGTTGAACTGTGATTTGATTTTCATCTTTTAATTGAGTTAATATGAAACAAGTTCCAAATAATTTCAAAATATATTATTAATTTCTTTTCTGTTTAAATCACACTGTTAGTGTACACTGTACACAGTACATGATCCTCCCTCAGGTCGGTGGGAAAAGCTTCTACTAAAACAAATAATCTTAGGATGGTTCAGAAATAATAATAGAATAGTTAAATATTTCATACTTTAGTAAAAACTTCTTATTAACAGAACATTATATTTCAATATGAAGAAAAAAAGTCTAATTAATACAATTATTTAGTTTTATTCATTCAGATTAATTTACAGGATTAAGCAATGAAAGGAAAACTTTTGATAAACTTGTATTTATCAACTTTTGTCACATCAGAGGTTATTACTGGTTTCTGTAATTCGAATATTTTACTATTTGAAAATTTTAAAATCTAAATAATCAAAGAAATTATCAATTAATAACATGAAATAAAACTAAATCAATAGTTTATGTTACTTATGAAGTAATTGGTACTATTAAAATGGAAATAATGGAAAATCGACAAACCTTTTAAATATTACTTACTTTATTTTCAGAGAGGTGTAGAATACTTAAAAAGTATAGTCTACATCATTCGAAAACGAAACATTTAAATTACGCTTACTTGTTTACAAAATGACCTATTATTTTTGATCTACATATATGTCATTATAGTTCTAATTAAAAGCTTGTTGTGAATTACTTAATTATGTTGGTTTTTTAGCTATATAAAACAGTTGTTTCTTAATTGCTAAAGTTTTGTTTACTTCTTGAAAAGAAATGCGCTTTCTTTCTCTTCAACGAAACGCTTTTAAAATTCACTTAATCAGCAGCAACATTTAAGCTTCGGTGAACATTTAGCAACCATAAATTTAATTAGAAAACACTTAAAATATTAAAATTAAAAAATATAGAGGGTAAATGACAGTTAGGTGGTGAACTCGTGCAATTACTGTATAAACTAAAAGGTAAATGCGATATATTGATATATTATATTGTGTTAGTTGAAACCAATGCTTCTTGTGTGTGTTGATTACAGCGCAATTGCTGTAAAAGTAAGTAAAAAAATTCGAATATTTCTGTTTCTGATTTGAAGAGTGTCTAACACATGTTTATGTTTACTGAGTCTCGACAATCAAGTTAAGATTAGCGGATGATTTTGTTTCTTGTATATAATACTCTGAAAGCTTAAATAATAAGCCTTACCTGAATCGGTCAAAAATAGAGTAGACTGTGACAGAGAAGCTCAGCCATATACTGTTCAACTAACCCACACCTGTAAAGATGAGATTGTAATTTAGTAGAAAAATATATATTTTGTGTTTTAAAATTTGTTTTTCACGTTATTGTGTTATTTGGTACGATAATAAAACACCAATTCAGTCACAGTCATTTCATCTTTTAATTGAGTCTGGTTCCTTTTTATATTTACCTCATCTAGTTCCTTTTTATATTTGCCCAGTGTTTTAAATCTACTGTCACTGCATTGTCTTCGCAAGAAAGAAAAAATAATAATAAAGAATTTTTTTACAAAATTTAATTAGTAGAGCAATTTGTAATTACATTTTATCACGTAAAAATTTCTTATTTGTAATTATTTTCTATCGGTTTAGGGCGAAATGACGATAATAGCATAGTCAAGGAAAGCTAAGAGACTATATCCTTTCTTCCAAAAATAATTTTGATGAAAGAACTGAAATCTTTAAAATCAATTTTAATTTAAAGATAACGATGATAAAAATATATTAAAATAATACTGATGATGCAAAAGCACGTAATAATAATTATTTGTGGATTTGAAGTTTGAAACCCCACAATATTTTTGTTTTGACTTTGGGTCAAATAAAATAAGTACACACATGATTTTTACCGTTCAACTTTACTTGTTAGTCTAGTACTAAATTTAATTCGTCTTTACTCCGTTCATCTGTTCGCAGTGATTTTCTTCGGTTCGTTTCTCAAAGTAAAAAGGAGAAGGAAAAAAGACATGTATAATTAAGGACACAAGTGTTTACAAAAGACATCGCCATATCTGATACTCATACTTGTAAACAAAATAGTTAAAGGATTATTTTTCACCTGGTGTTATATAAATAACGAGCTGTTATTGTTGTGACATTGTCACAATTCCGAGCTGCTAGTTTTAATTACTTTTTAATTTAAAGAATCGCGTAGAAAATTCCGGTCCGTTTCGTATACAATTAATCAGGATTCCTTCCCCTAAGCTTTCCATATTTTCCAAATCTAGTCTCGATTTTTATGTAGCTAACCTGGTTGACTGTCCATGCCTTTCTAATCTGTGGCCAACTCTTGCCGAGTAGCTTGTTCGGCAACCGAGTTATTGTACGACAACCGAGACAAAGAGGAGTTCGAAAATTTGTTCGTGAACCGAATTCATCGAAAAGTGAGAAGTTCGAAAACCGAAGATTGACTGTACATTTTAAAAACCAAAATAAAAATATATTTTTTATAGCAAGTAAAAAATATTAAATAATTGTATTGACATACACAAGATGTTTTCCAGCAACATTTAAAACTGCGTGTATGGCGTCACCTATTATATTTTATTATTTAAAACATTTTTTATTTTTTATTATTATAAAATAGCAAAAAGCTTAATTTTGAGTTTAGGGATGGGTTTTACAAAAAATTGTAAATGCCAATAACAGCAAAATATTAAGTTTGACCTTACTCGAAATATCACACACGGTCTCCCTCTACCTCTTCATCCCACTCGACCATTAACCGCCAAAATTTAACAGTATCAATCACCCTAATATAGAATTCGCCTTGCAAAGTTTCAAAAATTTTCTACACAATGCGCAGGAATAATGCTTGAAGAGAATGAACAAACTCCTGTCCCCCACAACATTAACATCCATGTATACAGGAAAAATTCCGGTTTTTTTCATTTTTCTACGTTTTAAAGTCCAAATATATAAAAGTCTTGGAGGAAAGATTATTTTTTGATGGATCGCCATACTTTCCCTCTGTTAAACAGTATATAGCAGAGCCGGGAAGTAAAAACTAGCCCACTTTTAAAAGTTCAAATTCAAAAAATTCGTTTTTATATTTTACTAGAAAACTTATAATATTTAGAATTAAGAAAAGAAATTGAACCTATTTAATTTAAGCAATAAAGATTGTTGCTTGTTGAATATTTCCATATCACTTACATTTGGCTGACAATTTGGAAACGTAAATTAAATGTTCTACAGAAAATTTCTTTTAGAAACAAGTAATAGTTGATGCAGATT
Source organism: Centruroides vittatus (assembly GCF_030686945.1). Lineage (NCBI taxonomy): Eukaryota > Metazoa > Arthropoda > Arachnida > Scorpiones > Buthidae > Centruroides > Centruroides vittatus. The sequence goes on from NW_027120798.1 coordinate 103,822, forward strand.
CAGAAATTCTAAAAAATTTATGCTTCATTATTTGGATATTCTGCCCAATTATTACTATATATAAGCATAAAAAATAACGTAATAATTAAAAATATAAAAACTTCATTTAATAAAATATCGTAATAGATGGCGTCACAAACGCAGTTTTAAATGTTGCCGGGAAAGTTAAACAACTCGTTACTGGATATTTTTATTGTACAATACAACACAAATATCAATAAAAACATTTGAAAATTTATCAAATAAGTAATTGTGTAAAACCAAAATATGAAAAATTGAATAAACTTGATTGATAAATATTGAATTTTTTAAAACATTTTTATGAAAATAAATTCTTGTCATTACCTAAAATAATATAGAAAAAATTGTTTTTTAAATTACAGTGGTCTCTCGAAATAATGAATTCCAAAGGATTAAATTGTATTACTGTATTATGTAGAAGCATTAAATAAATAACTATATATATATAGTTATAACTTGGTAAGAAATATCATAATTTCACCAATATCATTGGAATGAGCAGAGGAATATTTCGAAATAATCGAAATTAGTATCATCGCGCTTTTATTTGTGTAAATGAACGTCAAACAATTTCATCCCTGATTAGAAATGCCAGAGAAAATATTGAATTGTCAACCTTAATTATTTATAAATTAGAATATAATTCTCTACTTAAATAATGTATTAGAACTCTAGTAACAATTCAGTCTTATTGAAATTTATTCGTTTGAAATATGTGTGTGATTTTTAGTTCATTCGAATTAAACAGAAGTATCAATAATATATTTGAAAAATTGTTCTAATAAATAATTTTAAATAAACTATTTACAATTTATTTACACGAAATTATAAGATAATTAAACGACAATTTAAATTTACTACCCAATAGTACGAGGAAAATTTCAAAAATTAATAACAGAATTATAGACTTCTTTAATTTAGAAATCGTGTTATTATATTATATACTTTATATTTAACACATAATTCTTGTCATTATCCTATCGAAATTGTTAATCAGACTTAGGTACTTAAGTCCACAATAGGTTCTGTCACCTGTTCTAGACGTTTATCGTTTCCCCTTTCCTCTTCTTTCTGCAGGATGATAATCCAATATTTGTTTATTCTTTTAACCTGATATGATTTTTTTCTATAATTACTAAATATATAGTTAATTAAAACAACTGTAAGGTTCATTCTTGTTTGGTATTCTTTGGTCATATGTTACATGGGAAATGGCATTATACTGTTTTTTTTTTCTTTTAAATACTAGTAAATAAATAAATATTAATGTATACGGTTTTTCACGGCAATACCTTTCAAACTTGTTAAATTCATTTGAAGCTTCCAACATTATACAATCTTGAATATAAAATTTTCATTTTATATTCAATTTTTATACTAATGATACAAATCTCTCTCCTTCGTAAAAAAGTAGAATTATAAGTAAAAATGCATTTTTAATATGGAATTTATGAAACAAGATAAATACATTTCTTTTTGATAATATTTAATTATTTTTTCCATTTAAATTATTTATAAAGTTCTTTCACACTTTTCAATAATAAAATAAACTTTTAATACACCTTCCTGCTAATTAAATTTCGTGTCATTAACAAATATATCAATCTTATCAATTTAGCATTTTAATTTTTGAGAAACCGTGCCGATGAATATTCTCAAAAGAATAAACCTATACGGAACATATTAAATAATAGCGTTTTATATAAAGTTTTTAAAGCTTAAATATTAAATTGAATTATATTTCAATTTTACAACGTTTAGTGTTAGTTATTTATAATTATAGTTTTGAAAACGAGTGATGGGATTTAGAATTCATGTATAATATTTTAAAATTTTCTCTAAAGTGAAGACGATAGAAAAATTCCAACGCTAAAATTTTGAAACTATCTTAAATAAAAATTCCTTTAAAACATCTAAAAAATATATGTATATTCGATTTAAAAAATAAAATACTATTTTGTTTTTTAAATATAAAACCGGAGTAGGGACAAACTGACGTCTTATTTTCATCCATACGATATTGGGATCGTACTGGTGCTTGATCTTGTCACACATTAAGAGGTGCACTCGTAATATAAATATTTTCGAATTGACTCACGGCATGAATTCTTGTAAAATTTTCAATTTTGCTACTCTTCTCAAGGTATAAAAAGATCAAGCAAAAGTATTCCCAATGTAACATGAATGGAATGTCTCCATTGGTGTTTTAAATTTATAAAATGTATTCTATTTTTTAATCGGATATATATATATTATATAATTAGTTTTTCATGTTTTAAGGGAAGTTTTAAAGTTTGTCTGGCCATCAAGTTGCCTAAAAAGAAAATTTAGGTTGTCCCTGAATAGATTCTGGAACAGAAAATGAATTAATGATAACTTACTGTTTCTATAGACTTTGTCTTCAAACTTTTAACTTGAAAATCAGGGTAAAGTTTTACAAAAATATATTAACTTTAATGGTTTCCTGTGTTCATTTCGTATTAAGGCTCCTAACTACATTCCATGTATATTTATTTATATCTTTATTTTATGACTTTTAATCTTGTTTATGTTGTTTTTATTATAATGGTTTGTTATATAATCTCGTCGCGATTTTATTCAATATTTAAGTTAATATAAATTATGCTTATTTCATTCTATATTTTATACCAGATAGTTGAATCTTGAAGACGGCAATTGCACAAGTAAACACGTTCAATAATTAAATAATTTTGGTGGTAAAATTTTAAATGGGTGTTTATGAAAATTTTTTCATTTAAAAATTTCGTATAAATTTATATCTAAGATTCTATTCAGTTTATAAGAAACTAACTATCTGAAGAAAATAAGACAATAAAAATCGAGCACGAACAATGAATTCTTCCGATATAGAAGGTTAAATTCATAGTTAAAAAATGTCGTTATAATAAAAAATAAAAACGATATAAAAACTCATAAAAGCTTTGAAAATAGAAAAAAATGAAAATAAAACTATTATAAGGTCGTATTAAACAATACGTTCTTTTGAATTTAGTTTATTTATATTTTTGAAATGTATTATCAAATTACTTTCGTGAATCATTTACCTCTTTCTCAACAAAAGAACAAAACCATTTTTAAACTTCATCAATTTTGAAACAACCGATTTATATATTCTATACAATTTTACTATATTTTAAAATTTTAAACATGAAATTTATTATTTATTCTTTTATGATTAATAATTTTTGAAAACTTAATATATAAATAAAAAAGATAAAATGTATTTAACGAAAGTACACAGACAAAAGAAGAAAGAAGATTAATCATACAATTGTATATTAAAGCTTTATAAAAAGTGACCAAATTTTTAAAATTGGAGTGAAGATTACAATGCTTGTGTTACTAGAAAAATATAATTTATTCATCCATTTGTTATCTTCTTGTAAATAAAGAAGTTAATGCTGAAGGTCGTTTTCTCAGAATTTTATTTGTGCTTTTATCTAGAAACATTTCATTCAGTTTAAATTAGTAATCAGATCAGAAAGGAGACTGTAAAGTGTTTCGATTTAATTATTAATTTTTTCCGAGAAAAGCATGTTTTTCTTTTGATAAAAAAGGGAAATCTTGCAATATACAATACCTTGTTGTAAGTTATCACACTACTTACATATTAGATTATTGAGAATATCTTCTGCTTCTAATTTAATACAAATGAATATACTGTAATTGAAAACTAGGTAGAACTTTCTAATTTTATCCTTATTTACTGCTAATTCTGCATCTAAATCAATACCAATAATTTGACGACGAATAATAAAAACGCATAACGTATATAAAATTAGATAAAATGCATGAATTTTCAAACAGTATATACAGGATTAAGATTATTTTAATTATTTATATTTATATAGCTTTCAAGATATTGATTGACACCCTAAAATACTTGTGTGACGAAAAACTTAGAATACAAAATAAAGTTTATTTATTGGATATACTTGTTATGTAACACAGAAATAATTTGCTTAAATTAAGTGTACAGTTTGTCTCGAAAAGTGATCCAGTTTGATATGTCGCAATTAATTTATGTCATGCTATACAGGTTCATCTATCACGGGAACTAATAAAGCAAACTGGTCGGTTCTCATACTTACGAAGTCTCAAAAATACTTTGGAAAGTAATTAAATAATATAGCAGAATAACTGTTTATTTCATTGCATTTCTTGACTATTAAAAAAAACTATTTTTCATCAAATTTTATTAGACCTAGTTGAAAATATATTTTTTAAAAGTTTAAAACAACTTTAAACATTTTTTTTTTTTTTTTTTTTTTGTATTAGGGAGTCAAAAAGTTAGCTATCAGGGGCCTGCCTATCTCGACTTCTATACATCTCTGATATTGTAATATTAGCTTTAAAGTAATTAAAGATAGCTTATGTTGGTATTTTACCCCTTCTGTCTGTTTCTCTAACTATTACAAATGTCTCTGAAACTATAAAGAGGCATCATTTTCAGGAATAATTTTAATAACCAGACATACAGATATTTACTCTCGTTTGAATCAAAATCTAATGTTAAATTTTAAGAGATATATAAAATACTCAAAAGTTGAGAGAAAGTCAAATATTGTAAATATTAAATTTCAATTTCAATTTAATAGATATTAAAGTCTCTTTCAGAAAATTACCCGAATGTATATTTTATGTTAATATAGTATGGTTACTGTTTATTCAATTTCTATGTATAACGTCCTTTTAATCCAAAGAATTTTTCTTGGTAGACGATCTCACAGCTTTTTGGTCAGAAAATTACGGTTTTATTTTAAAAAATTTGAACTACAAATGCATTTCGGGTTGGTTTAAGTTTCCAACCTCCTCTTTAGTGCTGTTAAAAAATATACAAATTGTAATAAAGGAGACGACATTATTTAAATATCACGTAAAAAGATGTCTACAATACAAATACATATCATATAAGGGTACAGTACATGTTAAAAATTCCATTTCTATATTTTTATCTTCCATAAGTGTATATAACAATTCACGTAACAATTCACTATATTATAAAAATACAAATTATTGCGGTTTAAAACATTTTATAAAACTTTTTACACTTTATAAACTTTATATTGTAGAAATCTTTTTACGTGATATTTAATTAATGTCGTGTCCTTTATTACAGTTTGTACATTTTTTAACAGCTCTGAAGAGGAGGTTGGAAACTTAAACCAACCCAAAATGCATTTGTAGTTCAAATTTTTTAAAATAAAACCGTAATTTTCTGACCAAAAAGCTGTGAGATCGTCTACCAAGAAAAATTCTTTGGATTAAAAGGACGTTATACATAGAAAGTATATTTTATAAATTAAATGGAAAAGTAAAAGAATATGTGTAGATATATGTCGCATTTAATATTGAAAATTATAACTTAATTAATATCCTAAAGCTCTGAATTAAATTTCGTTCTTGTTGATAAAATCATTAATTATTTCTTTATTGTATTATTGAAATATAAAATGCCCTTTTGTAATATAATTAATGAAAAATTAATGTGCTAATTAGAAAACTTTTACCAAACTTGATAATTTAGAATAGCATTAATTATTCCAATTATTTTCGAATTCAATAAAACTTTTTCAAATTAATTATTTTTCGTAGGTTAACCCATATAATGTTTCAGAATAAATATATTTTTATATAAATAATAAAATTTATTTTAATCATAAACTCTATTCTCTAATTAAAATAAAATGATAACAACACATTAAATATAAATTTGATTTAATTAAACATATAAATTTATAAATGTAAACTATAAACAACGTTGCAAAAGAATAATTTTAATTCTTTAATGTGCTGTAATAATAATATTTTTCAATTAATTAATTTTAAACATTTAATATATAAATTATAAAAGTAAATAATGGTATAAAAATTATTTTTAATCGTTTCGTTTCATTTATTTATTTCATTCAGTTAAAAAAATTATATTATAACTTTTAAAACAATAAACAAGATTTTATATATATTATTTTTTTTAAAAAAAACACTATATTATATAATAAAATCTGTTTAAAGCGAATTCTTTATAAAACGAAAACCTGTCGAAAAACGGAAACGGAACGATTTGCCACGTAAAATAGTATTACTGTATAAGCCGGAAACCTGTCTAACAACAAAGAGAGAAGAGATTTTGAATACCAATTACATGAATTAACCTGAGTAAATCGGAATTAGAATTTAATGCAGACTAAATTCTAAATCATAATTAAAGAACATTTCAAGGATATTGGGTTTTTACTCAGATTCTTTCCCTCGAGAATTACATATACACATTTCGGAGTTTTCAACAATATCTTTGAAACATAAAACCCTTACATTACAGAAAAAGTGGTTCAAAACATGAATTGTATTTTCTTATTTTTCTGCTTTAATAAAATTATAAGAATTTATAAAACGGAAAATTTTGACCGCCTTCCGATTTTTTAATGTATAAAGATTAATTAAATACATAATTTTTTTTAAAAAACTTCATTTACTTAATTACTTATAAAGTAATTAATTTTAAATATTCATTGTATTATAAAGAATATATAAAATGGAATTTATCAACTTATCTAAGCAATATAGATACAGAGTTATATACATTAAAAACATTTAATTTTACTTAGTATCGTCTAAATTATAATAGATTTAATAATGAAAATAGAATTAAGTCAAAATCTAGAAATCAAAAAACAAATGTTAAATTAAATTTCATTATAAGAAAGTAGGACGCTTATATTAAAAAGGCATTAATTGTCATAAACTTTCTTTTAAAGAAATAACGAATTATATTCTATTACATTTATACTTTTTGAATTAAATGCATAGTTAATTCATTCCAGAAACGATCTCATAAGTAAAAAGTTCTTAACTAACTTATGAAAATTTGAATAAAAATTCAGGTTATTAAAAGAATTAAATGCTTTTAAAAACTCATTAAATTTCTCAACATCATTAATTATAGATTTTAAACACGTAACCCAAGTCATTAATTCTATCTACAAGTCATCACCTATCATTTACTTCATTCATTTATCAATCAATAATGAACTCGATCACATTATTAATGAATGAATTAATTAATTAATTAATTACTCGTAGATCACGTGCGCGCACCGTAAATTGGATTATACTTTTATAAAATTTAAGATTAATTCAAGAAATGAAGTTAATCAAAAAATAAATCAAAAATAATATTGTCTTTTTTTACAAAAGAATGATTTTGAATGTAATTTGGAAGCTGATGCAAATAAATTGAATCAAATTCTAAGTCGATAATTACGTTTGTTGACTTAAAATTTGACAGAAATTAAATCTATGCATTCAAAATTACTTTAAATAAAACAATTAAGGTTTAAAATTAAATAAACTACTTTTGTTAGGTTTTAAAAATCAATACAGCTTCGTTCATGCTGATAATAGACATCAATTAAATTCAAATGAACTAATTAAAAGTTTAAAATATATCCAATTATAAACAGATATAATTATTTAAAAATTTTTATAAACATTGGTGTTTCAGCAGAATCTCATTAAAAATTATTGTAAATATTTGAATGTTTTAAATTAATGAAGGAAATGTGGATGTTAATTATAGCAGTTAGAAATAAAGACAAGAATATTCTTAATTTTTTGAAAACTTTTATCAAATTGGATAGATTTTTATCATGCCTTTTCTGTTATATTCACATATAAGTTAATCATATCAAAGACTCATGAAATATAAGAAACACATTACCTAGCATTGTTATTCTTATACAACGCTATAAAATTCTAATTTAATTCATTTAATCTAGTTTATGTAATGACAATTGTCTTTGAACTTCACGCTCCGTATCTGATATTCTTGAAGTACAGTACATCATGAAGTTTCATCAATTGCATCGTTGAGCAATATCAGTTGCATTATTCGTGCATCAAGTCATAAATATATAAAACTTATCATTTATTGTAACTCTACTTATCACAGATTTCAAATATAATTATTCTCTTATTCATTTTTTAAAATACAAGCTTCAAAAATAAATTAATTGAATACAATGTGTTCATTTGAAAAATAAATAAATAAATAAATCTGCATACAAAACGAAATAATTCTCACGCAATTTATATATCGAAAACTAGTTACAAACAGGAAATGTGAGATATGAGATTTTTATCTTTTTCTAACTTGTCTTTCCATATGGAAAAAGTAATTTTAAAGTTTATTTTCTGAACTTACTTAAAGGGAATTCGTAATCGGAGAGGTTTACCTTGAGTGTTTGAATGGATCAGGTGTACCTTGAACTTTCAAGCTATTTCAACAGCTGCTCTTTGTTCGTGAGAATTAACGGGAGATATGTGTTTATATATGAACTTTATTTATATAATTTTATCCATCAAACACTAATCTTACTTTAAAAAAAGAAATTTCTTATTTTTTTGAAAACGGTGAAACGTATTTTTAGCTTTTTTTTTCTTGGGTAATTTAATAGTCTCATTGTTTTCTATTTTGATCTGCCGATAAGCGTAACAAATATTGTCGCCAATAACAGTGTTTTTGACTGAACATAAAATTGAATTAATAATGCTTAGTTCAAGGTAACATAATAGATATTAACTGGCGATGCTTTTTAATCGTTAACTAATTGTAAGTATCATATTTTATCAAACTAATACGTAATAATTGTGGTTGTTAACCTTGACTTCTTAGTGGCTTAGAATGTACTGTGCGCTAATGACAAATTTCCTTAAAAAGTCAATGAAGTAGTAATTAAAAGACCGGATTAATGTCAAAAGAGTCAACATTAATTACATAAAACTAATTTTTATTTAATAAGTCTACAATTACTGCTGTTATCATTCATTTTATTAAATTAGGTTTTTAATGAAATTAATGTAAAAATAAACTTTAAAACGGTATAAAATGTTAAATAAATTATTTTGTAAACTATTTTTCTAGAGTTTAATACTTATTTTATTTTATTTTTTCTAGTTTCAAGGTGTAGTGTCAGACTATGTATATTATATATATTTATCTTTTATTCTTTATTGCTATTATATCATATATAATTATTATATATTGACGTAAACAACTATATGCGTATGATAATAGTAATAAAGGAAGGAAAAATCAAAAGTAAACTTTAAACCTTACGTCCTAAATTATCGTAAGTCGTATAATGTTTTATGTTTTAAAATGTGTAAACTATAGAAATGGAATTTTAATATATAGCAAATATTTCTTTTCAAATGCGTATTTTAAGATGAAAAATCAATAGTAAATGATGAAATGATTAATTAAAATTATATATTTTAAAATATATCGTAATAGCAAATATCTGTATTTTGGTTTTATTAATATTTATTTTTTTATTGTGTTTTATATGTGGTGCATATATCTTATAGCTTATAAGAACATCTATAAACAAGAGCAACAAGTTTAATCGTGGATTTTGCATGGATTTCATGAAAAATAATCATTTAAACAATTCAATTGTTATATTATTTATTATAATATATCATAATTTAAGCACATACTGTAAATACTTGAAACATATCACATCGTTTCAAGTTTTTAAATTGGTGTCGTCATCATTCATCATTGGTGTCGATGCATTGTCAAAATCCTTGAATAAAAGATATGAAACTGTTCATTAAGAAACCTGTTGAGGTTATCGCATATAACTTAGCTCTTCAATTGTTTATCTTAATTCTAAATATTGCAGGTTTAATGCTATATGAAAAATATGTTTGAATTTAGATTTATTGAAATATTTATATATATTTTTAATGCTGCACATTCTATGCGTAGAAAACGTTTTATTTGTGATATATTATAAAATCAAAAATATGGTCAAATTAAAACAGGATAAATTTATTTTAATTCCAAGAATATTTTAGACGTATTAATAATGTATACATCTGAAGTAACAATTGCATTCTTGAGATGTTAAGAGATGAAATAAAATGTATCTATTAACGAGCGATTATTTATTGTGCCATCGTCACAATGCCGGGCTGCAATTTTTAATCATATTTTAAATTTATTTTGATTTAAAATATATTCTCTCTACCTTAAATTAGTAGTGGCTTGCCCCTGTACATCATACTCTTACTTCAAAGATAGAGTCGTGCAGGTCATCTATCTAACACCTTTCGAAGGAAAATTTTTGAATTGAAATAACATTACTTCCGGTTTGCATCGGAAATTCCTATACTGTATAGTTAACTGGGGCCAACCGCCTCTAAGGTTTCTACAGCTTAAAGTTTCGGATTTCATCTTCCTAACTCCATTCTCGAGACTCGGGAAAGACAGTGGAAATTTATAGGTCAACAATGTTTTTCAAATTGCAACCCAACTAGGAAGAGAGATATCTAGTGGGAGAACGACATCTTCTCAAAAGATTTTTAATTGCTACTCCCAGTTTCATAATTTCTTTTAAAATAATGTTTATATTTTAATATTTTTATCGTTTTTCTTCAATTATATTATATGTATGTATTTTTTTCACATTATATAATTTGCTTAAGTAATCATTAAGGCGATTGAACTTTTATGAATACTTTATTTCATTACACAAAAGATTTGTTTATGAATCCATAAAAATATAAATAAAACCTCTATAATTATACATTTTTATACTTTATCTTTTTCTATTTTTTATAGAAAATGGTTTTTGGAAGAGATGAATTTCTAATGATATTTATACAGTTAAGTTTAGAGAGAAGGAATTATTTTCTTGTAAATTAAATAATATTATTTTTACCCTTTCTAAATATAAATTTAAAATGTTTAATACATGCATCAGCTGAAGGTATATTATTAATTAAAATCTTTATTTTCCAATTAAAATACAGATTTAATTTATGATATAATTTTAATTTAATATTATTTTATAAAAGACAATAAATAGCACTTTAATTTAAAATAATACGAATCAAATTAATAATAAATGTGCTTAAAACTAGCGTGTGATGCTTAAAACCTACGCTCGATGGCAAGATGTATTGAAACATGTGAGGTTGAACTTTGACATATCGTTGCATATAAAATATTTGACTTATTCAAAGTATTTGATTTTTCTGGTAATGTACTCGACGTCCTCTTTCAAATATACCATTTGGTCTTCTGTAATAAGTCCGTTTCTTCTCAACATTTTGTCAGTGAGGCTCTATACGGTTGTTTGATCATTAAGAAAATATAAATTATAAAAAAAATATATTTAAAAATTAAAACTAAGAAAATAATGTAAATCTAAAATTATAGGTCTACACCAAATAAATTTTATTAAATAAAATCGAAATTAGTATTTAAAATTAAATCATTTTTTATGCAATATTTTAATATGTAATTGTATTATTATTATAATTTGAGCATTTTACATCCGAAATTGACATAAAAATGTATAATTTATATATTTTATTAATATTACTATTATTAAAAAATATATTATATTATAATAATAAATTTGGTTTTTGAAGCATTCTGACAAGTGTAAAGCTTGAGCCTTAAATAGAGAATTGCTGAAGAAGTTGGATGCTAAGGAAATGTAGTGTTACAGGAAGATAAGAAAAATCAATTAGATAGATAAAATAACAAACAATGAGATATCAAAACAATTCAGGACAGAAAAATCATGAAAAAGATAGTATTTGGTATATATATATTGCAGGTAAATCCTCATAAAGACTAATTGAAAATAGTTTTTCAAGGTAGTATGGAAGATAATAAAGAAAAAAGACCTAAAGAAAATGGAAAAAATAATATAGTAGAGTAGATAGAGACAAGCTGAGTCTACAATAGACAAGCAAACTTGAAGAAAAATTGATTATCGGTCGAAAAAAAATCACCCAAAAAAAGAATTATAAATATTGCATCATAATTGAAAAAAATGATACTGTAATTTAGACGCTGAATTTAAATTCAAAAATTATTGATTCAAGACCAAAAATATATTTATATGTAGGTTTATATGATAAATTATTATAAATATATTATTACAATTATTAAAGTATTTAAATTTAAAATTCACATAATAAATCTTCTTGAATAATCGTAAAATAATTTTTCAATTCATCATTATTGAATCATTACTTCAAACAATAAATAATTTGTTATAAACCAGAATACATATAGTTATCCATTTGTAATAACATCCATAAAATATTATTACAGAAAATAGTAACAAATTATACGATACTTGACCGAAATACCTAAGAAATAGTGGTTTAGTTAATGTGAATTTCCTAAATTCTAAGCTATTACATAGCTTTATATATGAAAAGTTTTTTATTTGAAAGTATATTTACTCTCATTTCACTTGATCATGTAGTATTTATTTATCAATATGCATAATAATGAAAGGATTTATTTATCTACTTATGTTCAAGTGAAAGTCATAAGTAGGGGATATAAGGAAAATATTTTTAGGTTATATAAAAAAATAATACTAAATTTATCGTATAGATTTTGAAATAACCCTAATTATCCTGTAAATTTAGTAAAACACTCTAATGTTTCTAAAAAAGTATATTAAGTATTTCTGTGTATATATTAGTCTACTTGAACTTTGTTTATTAATAGGACTTATTATACTGGTGAATTTTACGATTAGCAGAGAGGAAACCTTAGTCAAAAGTCAAAACAAAATATCTTTATTATCACCTAAAAATAAAGATATTTTATAATAAGTTCTATTAATAAACAAAGTCCAAGTAAACTAATATATACACAGAAATATAAAGACAAAGAGGTAAAAAGAAGGAATTATATTAAATATTTTTTAAATTGAGAATTAGAAATCAGTTATGTTTAATAATGAGTTATTATGACAAAATTTAAATGTTTTAATCAAATTCCCAACGAAATAACTTCATATTGTAATTTATTTCTTCAATTCTGTGTCCTGCTTACATTAATGTGGTATTTAAACATATCAATGATAAAATCTGTCAGGCATAAAATGGGGATGGTCGGGCCCCAATATATCTGGATTAACCCAATATGAAAATTTCTGATTTGATCCAGAAATGAACTCGGGCCTCTAGGATAGTAGGTTAATGCCCGAACTCCCTTGGCCATTTAAACGCTGCAATATCTAAAACAATTCTTTTTAAATAAATCTATATAAGTTATATCAATATTTCATAAAACAAAGAGGCCTCTCTAGACTTATGAGAGGTCCTCACCAGTTACCTTTCTGAGGCTACACTATACTATAAAAATACAAATTGTGTTATATTTTTAAATAACAACATTTAACAAAAAATATCGTATTTTTCCTTAAAAAGAAATGCAATGAATAAATAATTTGTAAAGAACGTTTTTAAGGCTCCCTGTTGACCTTTTTTTGTGATAAAGATCTACAATAGATAATTCTTTTAAGTTAAATTAATTATATTGTAAGATCTCTTTTGATTAATTACCTTAAAAAATTACTCTAAAAACTCTGATTTTATCATATTATTCATCTAAATTTAACAGAATTCATTACGTAGAAAAAGTATTAGTCTCTTGATAACGGATAATATATTCTCTCGAGTTCATTACAAAATGTTTGTAATTAATTAATTAGATACAACGTTATATAGAAAATTTTTATAAATTTCGTAAGATTATTTTATCAATAGACTCATAACGTTACGTAAGAAAGATAATTTAATAGGGAAAGAGTTAATGAACTATCCACCGACGATTACATCACATCAAAAGAATTGTATAACCATTCTTTAGTAGGACTAATACTTAGAGATTTCGTGACCATACTTCCAACATGTGAAGAATAAAAATGATTTACACAATTTACTGCACGCTACACTACTTTTAAATATATATATATTTTTTAATATGTAAGAAATTAATATAAAAATTATTTTAATTAAACATGTATGTTGAAAACTAAACTTCGATAATTTGAAAATTTGACAATGTATTGTTTCTTATAGTTTAACTGTAAATAAAATTTAATTATACGGTAAAATTTTCACATAACTCTTATAATCTAGATTATAAAAACTGTCAAAATATAAGACTATCAGCATAATTTTTTATAAAATAAATACTATATACTATTATATGACCTTACTCTTTAGTTACAAAACATAATAAATCATTTTAAAACACATAAAAGTTACTTTTATGTTTTAAAACTCCTGTTTTGGAAGACCATTAGTTCGAACCTTGAAATTTTTTCCCTTTTATGGATAGGCGTAATAATAGTTGTGATTCACTAAAAGATGATTAATTAATATGCAAAACCTAGTTTATCTCAGAAAGTATAAATTATAAAGCATTAAAGAAGATAAAATCTTAATTTATTATAAAATTTCTATGATTTTTGACTTTAATCTGTTCCCGGAAACTCGTCATATATACCGTCGTAAAGCGAGCTATCCTATTTCCAATAAACTGAATGTAATAAATTGAAAATCCTTTGCTGAAAATACAATTTCGAGTATATAATGCTACAGATAGAGATAATCTAGAAAAGGCTGTATTTTCTAGTGATTAATATTATATAGTCATAATATCAAATTTGTAATCGTAAAAGCGGGGGAAGCTTACAAAGCCAATTGTCGTAAAGCGAGAGAAAGTTATGTTCTAAAATTTACAAATTTATTTTTAAAATAAAAAATATATGTATATTAATAATTGAGATAATTGTAAAGTATTCATTTATTATTATCGATAAAAAATACCGTAACGTGATTTTTCAAACAGATGTATATTTACGTGTCATTTGAATGTTGTTTACGATAAATTATCAAATTCTTTTTTTTAATTCCTTGTATCACATAGAACTAAATTAGTCTTCTCCATTAAGCTCCAGTTTAATTTATAGTCAAAGCACAGACAAGAGAAAACTAAATTTTAAACTTAATTTTCAATTAATTAAATTACTTAAAAGTTAAAGAATCAAAATAATTAATAACAAATTGCATTAAATTGCAAGTAAATATTTCATAACAATCTCATTTGTAGCTTATGGATAACAAATCTAAAATTTATGAAAAATATTATCAAAATTCTCTTTTAAATTTAGTTCTTCTTATAAATTTTGTAATTAATTAATTATTCATTATTATTACCTATAGGCCTATATATTATATAATAAAGATACAAGTTATTTAAAATGTTTATACTTATTTTAAAAAGTAAAATAACAAATTTTATACGTTAAATTATAGTAATTTGGATTAATACATTTAATTTAATTTAAATAAAATTTAATAATCTCATTAGATACGAAAATTTAATTATTTGTAACTAAGAAAACTATGCAGAACATTTCTATTTATAAATGACTAGAGTATATTATCACTAATAATTCAGTATGTTTAAATTTATCAACAAAATGACCTTTTTGGATATATTGCCTCATTAATTAAGAGATATTTTTATATCTATTTTAAATTTACTTGAAAACTTTGAAAAATGTTTCTATAATTTTAATATTTTATTTGAAAAGCAGTTAAACTACCTAAAATTTTGCATAAAAAATAATCAAACTTTGTTGATAGGAAATTAATCTTCATATATTTTTTTTAATTTAAAAATTATCTTAATTTAACAGTAAAATAAATAATTATTCTTTAATAACTATTATTTTAAATATTAAATTTAGTAACTAGATTGAATGGATTATTAGATTACAAGATTGCATAACACACATATATATTATATTTATTAATAATATATTCTGTATACAACTACATAAAGTAAAAGTATATAATACGTTATTTCATTATTTTTATTAGAACGGTAGTTTGTTCAAGGGTGTAATGTTTTCTTTACTTTTCACCCTTGAACAAACTCTAGAGTGAGGGGATGAAAAAAAAAGAAAGGGAAGAGGATCTCAGTACTGAGCAAATAGGATGAACGAGGAAGTATAAAAGTAAAAACGATATTTGTTGAGAAATGTTAACATAGTTGTCAATTCGTAAAGTAACAACTTCACTATAAGGATGTAGCCGGACAATGTAGTAAAAGGTATTACAAATCCTATGTAGTATATTCATGTTTATAAAAAACGGAAAATAATAAAGTTTCTGTCTTCTCGTGACGAAATAAAAACTTATTATTAAAGGATGCGTCACTTTTACAATGGGTGTTTCAAAGGAATAAGCCTCTTTCATTCACATTTGTGGAAACAGTATCAAAAAATATATATAGAAAATTGGATCCAATTTTCTATATCATATAGAAAGTATTCAAAATAAATAATCTATTAAAAAGTGTAAATATTTATTATTATTTTAAAATATGTATGTAATAACATAATAAAAATATATTTGTTTATTTATAACAGGGGTGGCCAAACTGCCGCTTGCGAGTCGCATATGGCTATTCCAGACTATCGCATTATAGACTCATTGCGGCTCCCATATATCAGATCACTACCTCCTTATTAGAAATACGGGTCCGACTTTGCTGCTGTTCTTCTATATATGTATAAAGTATGCAAGTTATATGTAAATTGTCATTCCAACGTAGTATGTGGCTTTCACGTATTTCTGATAGGCGATATATGGCTCCCAAGATTTGACCATTACTGATTTATAAAATTATTTATATTGTTGTACATTGGAAATAAAAACAATGTGGGTTTTCTATGAAGATTTCTAATGTAAATACAAGATATAACGAAACTCCGTGCCAAAATAAGCTTAAAATTCTCTATAAACGCTTTTCAAATTCCGTTTCTTTTTTAAGACTTCCTGCTAAAAATATATTGCCGGTTGCTTTCCACTTCTGTGTTACCGACACCTAGAAATTACAGCTTTAAAAAAGTTGTATTACATGAAAATATCACTTGTTTTGATAGGAGCATTCAGCTTCAGTTGTTTTAAGAAGACCAAACCTTCGCGTCCACAAAGGAAATTTACAGCATTTCCTGTTGCTTATTCTGTTTAAATTTGTAAAGGCGAAATGGTATTCAAAGTAAAGGTACATTGAAAAACATTAGCATTCAACTATTTCTTTTTTACTGTAAAGCGAATGGATACTACAAAATCCTAAAGATGATAAGGCTTTTTTCTTACAGTATGACGTATTTGAATCCATTGAAAAATATTTAAAAAATTTAAATTAGAAATAAACAAATATAGCGTTACTACTTTGGCGGAAATTTTCAAAGTACTTTTTGTAGCACTTTGCAAATTCCCAGATGTCGAAAACGGAGCAGAATTTAAAAAACGTGTAAAGGATTTTAAGCTTATTTTGCCCGTAGAATCTATCCATGAAAGCAAGGAGTTTCGTTACATCCTGTTTATTCTACGATATATATGTATTACTTTTACTTAAAATTAATTAAATCTAATAATTTGTTATTTACATGATATTACTTGGTTAAAATTTAATTAAAATGTATTTTTTTAATCAAAATATATATTTCATTTCAGAAAATATACTTTTTTCAATAAAATGAACTAGAAATAGTAAATAAAACTTGAAGTAGAGTTGAATAAATACGAGTAAATGAAAATAACATTAATTAATTTAATCATTGAATTATTTTATGAAAAAGAATAATAAATGATCCCGTGTCAACTTTTAAAAGATACTTTTTAAAAGTGACTTGACTGCTTTGAAAAACTTTGACTTTGATTATTTTGTGTTTGAAACACTACACAACATGTTGTTACTACTGTTTCTAGCACATAAAATATTATTTTTACTGTTGTCAACACATAACTTATGGTTACTATTGTTAGTAGCATGATATATCATCGTTTTTATGAAATTAAGCGCTCTTATTTTCAAAGTAAATAAATTATATTTACAAAAATGTACAATATATGAATGATTTATCAATTACTGTATTATTTTCTATTAATTTAGAAAAATTAAAGAAATACAATTATTTCAGTTTAATAATTAAAACGTAATTAAAATTTCTGTTACCTTGTGTAAAGTAATGTACCGTACTTTACTAGGGAAAGTTATTCTTACATAACATTTTCATGTGGAAAATGTTATTTATGCATTTTTCATAAATAAATAAATACTTTTAAAAATTTATTCAAATGAACTAAAATTTATTTATTTACTTTTTCTAAAATAAAAAATTACCTTAAAAAATACATATACATAACATATAATTAATTAAAACGTATAGAAAGTATGTGAAGATGGTATGTTTTTAATAATAATTCTAGAGTTAGACTTAAAATATTTTAAATTATATACTAAAATTGGCAAAATGTTTATGAAATTCATGACATAAAATAGTAATATTGATGTAAAGACTACAAAGAAGGGGAATTTCTGTAAGATCTAAAAACCCAAATTGATCAAAAAGTACTGACGTTTATATTCAACGAAACTTAACATTAAGCATATTAAACATTGAGACAAAAAGAGGGCATAGATTTTTGTTGAAAAGGTTAAAACCAATCCTTCAGATATTCTTGAATACATCGTCGAAAAAAACTGTTTTTTTCTTGATAAAATATTATAGAAACTGATAGAAATATACTTTTTAGAATAAAATCAATTTTATTTAACATTAGATAAATAATTATTTTTCCTCAAAATTTGGTATCTTCCTTCTTATCATTGATACTTAGTTTTATAAATTTCTAATTATAGTATTATCTAAAATTAAACAGAGATTATTTTTCATAATTTTAATTTAATCACATAGTTAATAAACATAAAGAATAATAATATTAAATTTTATGTTTTAAATTTAGTTTTTATGTATTATTTCTGTTATTAATCTTAATTTTGACTCAATATATAATTTTATCTTTTATTTTATTTATCATTTAGTTAAACATTTAATAATTTCTTGTTATTAATATATTAAAGAATGTTATAAAAATTTATTACTTAAAATAAATAAAACTTTATAAACTCAAGAAAATATTTTAAAATATTATATGAATATTATATATTTATATTATATTAATTAGCAAGTAGCAAATTCATGGAGCGTTTGTTTGTCAGTCAGAACTTTACAAAATTTATATGTTTATACGTTAACAGATCTTAAAATTTAATTAAATTTAAAGGAAAACAATTAGATTTTAAATTTTACCATATAAAATGAATAGAAATCTGACAATTTGACATTTATATATAATTCTAGAAATGAGAGAACTATTATTAGAAATTCATTATATAATGATACGTTTTATGTTTTAATTTCTGTTTTGAATATTCTATATGATAATACATGTTTTTATTTCTATATTATTTATTTTTAAATGAATAATACAAAAATTACATGTGATAAAAATATATACATGATACTCATTTATAATATATTTATAATGATAACTTTTTTATCCTCTTTATTATTTTTATTTCTAATAAAAAGAAATGTATATTATTTGAAAAATATACAATTATTCGAGTCTTATAAATTTACATTATAAAGGAATTTGTATATATATATATAAGATTATTAGACTTGCTTTTTGACAATATTTATTAACAAATATTGAATTTTAATTTTGTACATAGTTTTCTTCAAATTACACAAGAAACATATGATAAACAGTTTTTTAATATAAATTTCTATTAATATAACAGTTTGCAATCGATAGATGTATACTGATATAAAATTCTTAAAATATATATTGATGTAATGGTATTTTTATTACAAATATTGATTTTTTATCTAGTTCAAACAATAGTTTCAATCGTTAGGTTATATAAATTAAATAAATTTTCTTCTATTTTAATTTAAAAAATTGATATGTAATGATATAGAATTTTTTAAATAAAATAATATTTATTATTCTTTCTTAAAATATTTTAATTTATATAGAAGTGTAGAACGTATCTGCATCTTGATTTCTTAGAAACTTAAATAAGGAATGCCACATTCTGGCGAAATTTCCTGTTGTAAATATATTTGATATTACTGAATATTTTGCAATAATCTGTAATTTTGTTCATTTTATTTTATACACGGAAATTTATTGCCCTATATTTGATAATATTCTTATACCTTATCTTTCTTTTTTCTGTAGTAGTTTAGACGTCATGACCTAAGCCAATTTTATAGAAGACCATTAACTACGACGACTATCACAGTGGAGAGCGCGGCATGATTGAGAGATGTATTGAAAAAGAATGAAGTAGATTTTCCTCGTTACATCACGAAATTAAATTCTTTTTCCTCTATACTGAACTTGATCGTACTAACTCACCAAACAACTTAGCACTATCGAGTTTTACAAGTTAGAAGAATATTCTTAAAACATATGTATATAGTATAGTTCAAAAATCGGTTATCCATTACAAAGATCGACTTTTGTTCCATCTTGTATATTTTTCTAATTAATGATAAAGTAAATAAAAATCAAAACAGTTTTTTAATATAAAAATTAACTAGATTACGAAACTTTGGGCCATTCTACATGTTTTAATACTTTTAAAGAACTTTTTAAATTTAAAGATGAATTAAATTCGATTATTATTTTTTTCTTTTAGAAAGATAAAAACTGAATTTATTAATTTTTTAAATGGGAAAATAAATATAGAATTAAAAATTAAAATTTTGAAATATTTCGAGTAAACGTCATTAGAAGTGTAGATGATGATGATGATGATTTGTAATCATTTATACGTGTATTACAACATTTTCTTAGAAAATAACCTTGGTAAAATTCACGCATTTAATACATCCGGCTAGGAATGAAAGAACAAAAATAATCATTTAAAAACTTTTTTTTTCCTTGATAATTTATAGTAAATGGTGCATTTACTGAAAGGTTAACGGCATATTGATTATTTACAATTTTTTTATTTTACGAAAATTTACTTTCATAAAAACAATTAATCATAAAAGAAATGACATTTAACAATAATATCTGTTGCAATATTACCTAAATTTACAATGGATAAATTTCACAATATTAAAAAATAAGATGAAAAGATTACAGTAGACATTGATTTAGTGAACTATTTATATCATAAATTATCTACCTTGGTCTTTAGAGAGTTCACTTCATCGAGATTTCAATATATATTTATTTAGTGTTACTAATTTTAATGTTTTCTTATTAATTTTAATAAAATACAATGGATTGTTGATACAAATACCACCCGATATAGCGAACGATTTTCAAGATCCTTTTATTCTTTGTGTATGTAGTGAACTCATGAACTAGAGAATGATGTGGTTCAACCCTTTAAAGGTTGGCTGTAACATGAGTCTGCTATAATTCATTTTTTTTAATTAAAAATTTAATTTTATTTACAAAAAATGTTTATATTTTAAAAAATATATATTTTTTCATTTAGTTCGAATTTAAAATTATAATGATTAACTCTTAATTAAATTTAGGTTTGATTAACTTTTAATTAAGTTTATTTTTTAATTAATTTAATGTAATTTAAAGTTTCAATTTAAATAATTAATAAGAATTTATTTAAATTAATTTAATTTTTTACATTTAATTATATATATATTATTTTTAATTATTAAAGACTTGTATTTGTTTTAAAGGAATTAAATTTACAAAATATATATATTATTGCATAAATAATATCATTATAAAATTTAAGTAAATAAATTAAAGAGTTTAAATATTTGTTTTATCATTCTGAACATAGATGAATGTTAAATGTAATTAATTGTTTTTAAATTTTAATATAATTTTCCAAAAAAAAAAACAAAGCGTATGACAACTGTTAATAATCAAAACTATTTTTTCATTTATTCAAATATTAAACTTTTCTGTTTAAAAATCAATTTTTGCTTTTAAAAAGTATACGATAAAGAATGTATTCAGCCTGGAGCAAGGCCTCACGCGGAATGTGACCTCTCAATGTTGTAAATTTCACATTAAAAAAAAAGTCTTGGATAATTTTAAAAGTTGTTTTTTAAATAAATTTATAAAGATATTTAATTTTAAAATATTTAAAACTTTAAAATAATTTCGTATTTATGTTTTAAATAAGAAAGAATTATCTAATTTATCATTACTTTTATTGTATGTTGATGCTAAATTTTTGAATTAATCGTACAAAATTTCACAATATTTTATGAAGAAAATTATAAAAATTAAATATAATTCTTGCTTTATAGTTTTAGTAATAAATTTCTCTTTGGGCTAAATGAATTGTGTTGCGAGAAATTGTTAAAATTGAAATTGGTTCCCTTTCCGGAAGTTTGTCTTCTGTACCTAATTGTTTCGTGAGTTTAAATGTTATCAAGTCAACCAGGATAAATTATTTGGGAAACGAGAGCCTACATTTCCTCCAAACTAACTTTGAAGTTGTGAACTGAATAATTAAGCACGAAATTTACTCATTTTCTAACGATACCTTCGATTTAAATACTATCTACAATTTAAACGTGAATACAATTTTTAACATTTGCTTTCATTTTCTTTTAAAAAATTTTGAAATTTTCCATATATTTACGTAAATATCTCTTATGAAATCATTAAAATTTGAAGCCAAACCACGTATCAATAAATTGTTTAAGCCACTTGTCTCGGTGGGATACTTATTTTGTCTACACACACAAAAGGAAAAGTAACATATGGGTTGTAAGTTTAGTATTCGACCCACTTGCATACAACCCACGTTCTTTAACTAGCTAGTAATGTAACTTCCTGGATAAGATGTTGAGGAAAGTCGGGCTATTTACTTTTATTACTCTGATGTTATAAAAAGATAAAAGTTTAATGGAAAAATTAAATTCATATTTATAAAAATTTGTATAAAAAATATTACATATCACGTATAGAAGTAGATAAAACAAGAGTTAGATGCTTTTTATCTCACTATAAAGATTACATAATTTCATTGTTGATAAATATTCTAGTAAGATATTATAGTGAAATTTTGTATATTATTCACGTTTATGTTAATGTTAATAAAGAAAAAGCATACAAAATATACAACTTAGTTTGTAATATTACGATTGAAAAAATGTCTCTTACATTAAAGGAACCGAACCCACACCCTTCGATAATATAATATAAAGCAACAAATAAGAAACTATTACAATATCGACTACATAAAATGCATAAAAGTAATTAATAAAATCCATAAATTTTGAAGATAAAAGTACTTTATATAACAGATGTTCCAATTAATATAATTAGTAGAAAATGTAAACTATAATATATTATTTGTGTGTTTATATCTCATCGGAATATTTGAATCCGAATGAAATCCAAACTCACGAGAAATGTATATAAATTTGTACTAAATTCTATATTGTTATTAAAATTAAAAGCATGCGTACTTTTAATATTCTAGACAGTAGCGTATTCAGATGCCTTGCAGCCAACATAAGGAATGTGTCTTTGCGTAATTTTGTTTTCAGCTAGATATAACAAGACTTATAGAAATAATTTTTTAGCATTAACGAGAGACACATCAGCATTCTACCCCTCCCTAAGTACGCTCCTGATTCTAGAAACCAGTATTTGTCGCAATATCTGTCAGACATTCTATTACAAAACCAGTATCTCTAGTAGTAGTTTGTAAATAATTATCTATTTAATAAATAATTCCTATGAAATTTAAAAAGCAAAAAACTGTTCAAAAATTTTTAATTTCTTAAACTTGACCCCTTAATTGATTTTACTTTCTAACAAGGTAACGTTATTAGAACTAGTTATACGTGTTACCTCTAGTTACAAAACCTTCATCTTATAATTGCCTGATCTTGAATTTTATGTAAATGCGCTATTGAATATTATATAAAACAGTTTGTTATTTATATTATATTTAGTTTAAAATCAACAGGAACATGTTATTTATTAGTTAACGATCATCAAGTAGCATCACATCAATTGAGAGTTAATGAAATCGTCATAATCATTAATAATTTTTAAGTTAATTATTTTTCAAACTCATCTAGCTACAAGAATTTAATCATATTTAATTTATAATCATCGTAATGAAATGAAAAATTGCAATTTTTAAAAAAATAAAATATCCGCATTCTTAATAATTAAATCATCTTCAGCTTAACCCTGAACTACTGTAAATTTTACACATATTTTACATGAAAACATGTGTTTAAACAATAGATTCCTCTATTTAATGAGTAAAGATAACCCTTAGTGAATATACATTCCCAATGGCGTAACAAACTTAAAATGACAGGTGAATACTAACACGTTTAAGGTCGTGGCATCTGTAATATTATTCGTGATTTTAGCTATCAAATGACCTAGTTTTCACTTGAGACATCATTCCGATTTAGAGAACATAATTCATTTGATTCTTATACATATTTTGGAACTATTCTTTTATCACATGACTCAAAATTTAGTAATGTAGGTACTTCTATTAATGACAATGTTAGTATGCCACAGTTATTAAAATCTATCTTCAGCACCGTGTTTGCTCTGTTGTATGAGTAAGGATAACACTTAGAGAATGCTTAAAATGTTTAGAAAATAATAGTTTGATGATTTATTTGCGGAAATTCCTCGTTTTGTTTTCATATTTATAAAGTAAAACGCTTTAAATCATACATAAAAATGAACCTTGAACAATTTCTTTATCTAGAATTTTGCATAAGAGCGGGAAATAACAAACATAGTTATCAAAGGTCGTAGCATCAATCTTAAATCAAGGATAAAAACTTTCTCAAATAAGTATTACATGATTCATTCTATATTATTATGAATTTTAATGAGATAAATGTATAATAGAAACAGACAAGTTTAAATGTTTAAAATTATGGCAAAATTGATGTACTAGAACAAGAAAGATTAGTGTAGAAAAGTAATAATGTAAAGAAGAATAGTGGTTTGTCTAAATTCCTGTATTTTATTTTTAAAGAATATATAAATTGTTGCTCTTAATTGTAAGTAAATTAAAGAGTGCTTCCTCTTTAATTCACCTACAATGGAGAATAAAAATTAATGCTCGATCTTAGATTAAAAAGTATAAAAAAGGTTCTTTTGTTCTGTTTGAAAGGAAAACAAAGAATTTTATTCTGACAGAAGAAGAAAGAAAGGATTCTTCTTTTAGCTATAAAAGGAAAAATTTCTCACTCAACTGTAGAAGAAAGAATGTTCACTCTTGCTGTAGGAAGAAATTGGATGCTTGATTTAGATGAAAGTTAAGAAAAGAAAGTTTGCTCTTAGTTTTAGTATAGAAATTTCATGGACGTTTTCAGTTGAAAGAGAAACAAGTATATTCAAGCTGCAGCAGAAAGAAAAAATTTATACTTCCAACTATCCAAATAAAAATTACGGAAGAAAAACAAGTATAATTGCTCTTAGTTGAAAAAGGAAAAAGTTCTTGCTTTCATTTGTAAAGAAAGACATGATTCATGTTCCTAGTCAAGGAGGAAGAAGATACTAACCCTTAGACTAAGAAAAAAATTACTCTCACTATTAACTGTAGGAAAATAAAAGGATTCTCACTATTAGTGGAGAGAGTCGAAGTTATTTTTAAATAAAAAACTACATATTAACTTATTAGATGATTCATACTTGTTTTTGTTACAGTATGACTTTAACTATTATAATTACTCTAATCTTTAAAGAACATAATAAACCAGAATATTCAAAACAGGTTAGAATTGACCCAGTCATGTGTTCATCACCTGCCATCATTTACAAACCATTGTTGTCTGATCATCTGGCCTTTTTTCTGATCTTTCAACAATAAGATGTCATGGTCTGCATATAGAAATGCGGAAGGAACATTTATCTGGATTTTATCTTAGTTGAAAAGTATTAATGATTCTAAAATTAATAAAAAAAATCACATTTAAATAAAAAATTAATCTATTATTTAAAGATCTAACTCTGATATAAATGTGTATTATTAAATTTTGAATATTTAAATTACATTTTAAGCCGTTAACTATGCAAAATTAATGCTTTAAATTGAAAAAAAATATATTATTTTTCTGTGACTTTTTGAATGCAGAATAACCTCTTAACTCCTATATGATAATTCTTATGGGAAAATATATGATTCTTATTAAATCATTTGACCTATTTTTATTATATGAATACGCTATGATTTAATTTCTTAGAATAAAATAATGAAAACAACTTATAAGTAATGATTTTTCTTGTGACAATTTTCGTGTTATGAAACGTTTCTATATAATTTATACATCTAGTTTATTAATCTCTATATAGAGGAAAAAATAGTTTTTCTTCTGTATTAAATTAAATTAATTAAATTATATTACTTTAAATATTTTTAATAACTGTTTTCATAGAAATAAAATGATCTTGAAAAAATGTATCTAATACTTTCATCACATTTTGCAGTACAATTAAATCCTTAATTAATCCTGAAAGTGATAATTTTTAAAACAATATTAAGTTATGAAAAATTCAATTATATATTAATTAATTATATAAAATTTACATGATATTAACTGCAAAATTATTTTAAATTTAGAAATAAAAACAGATTTTTATCAAAAGAGATAATTGAGGAAATCAATTAGTAAATTTCTATTTCATTCCATTTTTATTTCATTTTAAATAAATAACTAAATAAATTTAATGATTTCAATAAACATTTTTCTTCATAAAATATAAAATGTTTAATAAATTATTATATTTTAAATTGGTTTTTATTTCACAACTTGTAATTTTCCATCAAGATTTTTTCTGATTTTTTATAAGAAATTTTGATTAAAATTTTTAAAATATTTTTTATAAAATTTATTTATTTATTTTAAATTAATTACGAGGAGGATCTTTCTTGTCCAATGAACAAGAAATATCCTCCCCCCTATAAAAACAACTTTCATATAGAAGAAAAATTGCTACAAAAACACACAAACACAATTACAATGATTAATGTTCTAAATTTATTATTTTTATTTATATAAAATATATTCAATAAAAGTAAACTTTAAATTTTTTAGTAGATAAAAGATTAAAGTAATGCAATTTTATTCTCCTAATAACTAAAAGAAATTCATGAGACCCAGGTAAATTTGAGTTAGGGGCTCTATGTATAGTGTTGACTTCAGACATTTTTCTTCGGGGAAAATTTTGGGAAAATTTTTTCTATTTGTTAGTTTGGTTGAAAGATTGATTTGGTTAGTTGCCTGGGACTCCCACCAGCAAAGTTGTCCTTTTTGACCATAGGCATCGCCACAGTTGATGCTGAATTATAGGAACGGCTCTCTTTACAACGGTTTTCCATAAACTAGATTGTATGAGCGAAAATCTACTATATTCTTCCAGTGCTGCTTTATTCATTTATACAAATTTAAATATAAATGTTGGAAGTTAAATGCTATATTAGCCTATACTTTACACCCGCTTTATCAACCTTGGTTTGCTCGGTGGCTGAGTGGATATAACCAATGAACATTGATAGTTGGTCGGAGTTCCTGCATGACCGGTGGGCTGGCCACGTATAGTTTTTCGGGTTTTCTTCACTTGTCTAATATCTAAACATGGGCCAATTTCCCATAATAATTCTTCCCGACAGACATCCTTTTGGTTATTACCATGTATTGCGTTCTCTTATTCCAGTGTTTTTTACTTTTTGTAATATATTGTACGCCAACTTGGTAAATTTTTCTTGTGGCACTCTACTTCTTTATTAGAATTATTGTGCCTTTCGTACTTTTAATTATACAGTTAGTTCTAATTTATGTCATTTCGTTATAACGTCATCGAGGAAAGTTATATTTGAAATCATTTAAAATTATCATTGTTGCCGCATTCCTGAAGTGTCGTCGCAGAAGCCTTAGCGTGCCGCGGCTTCCAGGTTGAAACCTCTGCCTATTATATTAATCTAATCCAAACAACTTGTTTCACGACTAATACAATTTTAACAATGTTTTTGTTGAGCCTCTTAATATGTATGATATTTAAAAGTAATCTTAATCTACGACACTGAACTTTTACTACAAATGATTTAGTTTGCCGTCTCAGTGTGATATAGAAAAGTAACCTTAATAAATAACAGTAAAATGTATGAGAAATAACATGGCGCGCTTATTATAAGAAATAAATATTTTTGATTTAGTCGACATGTTTATTAATTCATGTCAGTGGCATTTTTAATGAGCTTTGAAATTTTTAAAATTAACTTATTATTAACATATTTTTCGGACGTTAAACACTTTTCGTAGTTTTAGATAGTTTTTACGATTTCTTCCCCAGCACATTATCATGTAGTACAATGCCTAAAAACAGTAAAACCACTCTTAACAAACACCCACCTAACGCAGACATTGCTTCATAAAGTACAATTTTCATAGTGAGGTATAAAAAAGTAACTTCATTAAAATTGACCTCTGTTAAGTGGCCACTCTCCATTACGGACACAAACATTGAAATGCATACAATTGACATCTTGCCCTCCCGTAAGGAGCATTCTAGATTCTCATCGAGTCAACTTTATTGTTTGGAATTTCTGCGGCCACATGGACGATCTGCCGAGGGGAAACTACCTGCCGGGAGGATTTTATAGGAAACGTCCCCTATTTACGTGTTACTAAAATGAAAAAAATCCGGTAAACTTCACGTGGCCAGCCAATTGCGTGGCGCGAACCCACGATCAGTTACTAGTGTTTAGAGGTGTTATCCACTCAACCACTGCGGGCGCCGCCACAGCTAAATCGATTCCAAAAAGTGAATACAGGAAAATATTATTACAGTGAAGTTTTCATTTGTAGAAGTTCTAAAAACGTCTGTTCACATCACTCCGTTGAAAGTATACAAACCTTATAACTATAATTAGCAGAAATGTTTTTCAATGCACTAGCATATAGATAACATGTCGATAATTTTTACTCGAAATGTCGAAATTGTATTTCTACTTCCGAATATCATTTTACTTTTTTAAATTTTATATCAAGCCGTATTTCGAAATTTTAAAGTCAAGTACAGACAAACGGTTATGAAACACATAATCAAAAATGTATATCATGGAGCATCGCTCTGTACGCTGTCAAAGCAACTGAATATCTTCCAGGCATAGATTTTAAGTACTTGAAAACAGGTCTGCCATGAGCTATTCAGAATTTCCGGATTTCTTTCAGCAATGAGTAAACTTAGTTTTGCAGCAGATACTGCAAATGAGATGGAGACAATAGAATCGCATAAATGCAGCAGGATTTAGCATCATTGTAAACATTACGTGGACACAGATTTTGACATCTCAACTGAGTGCACAAGCTAGTACACAAGACAATTCTTCAATCATTTTCTGATATTCAAGAAATGATAATGACATTAGCGATGCTTCACAGCCAAAATAATTCCTGTTATAGAGTTACCAATAGTATCCAGTCAACTTCTACGTGAAGTAGTTTACATCAATACAAAAGACTCAGACGGTACTGTACATAACTAGTATAACATTATGAATAGTGAGAAACAGATTGCGACAATCAATTTTAAAAAACAAATAAACATAACTGGATTATTGAAAAATAATATTGACCCTCTTGAGAAAATTCATAAATTATTATTATGTGTTGTATTAATATTTTTTGTGGTATGTTTATTATATATTCGTAAATAAAAATAATGCTGGATATATTTAAAGAATGTTTCATTTGAATACACACCTCTCTTAGACAATTCTTTAAAACGCATAGCTTTTTAGTCCAAAAAGTGTCCGTTATAGAAAAGTTTCATTGTAATAAAAATGATATACAATATTATAATACAACTGAACACATGTTGCTTTAGGCACTAAATATCAGTCTTTAAAATGTCAGATATATTAAGATTATGACACAATTATTACATTTAAATCTTTATATTTTACTGTCTTAATTTTCAGTACTAAACAGTTTAATACTAAAAATAACTTAAATTGCGTTTAGTATCTTATTAAGACTAAGACACCTAAAATATACAAAAAATACTAAGTATTATAGTACTAATTAACATTAATAGCAATTTTATATTAAGTTAATTCGATATAACTGTATATCGAATTACTATTAGTATTATAATTAAAATTGCTACTATTAAGTTAGTAGTCATTTTAATTATAATACTAACTTTAAATCTTAATATCTTAGTACAGATATTAAGATTTAAAGTTACGTAAATCTTCGTACTAAAAGTATAGTACTACTTTTAGTACGAAGATTTTCAATGTAAAAACCTCCTAGAGCTAATATTTAATACTGAAATTTGTAATACTATCAATCTTTAACTATACTTAATAATAACATCCTATAAATTACTAATACTAACGATGC
This sequence comes from Centruroides vittatus, assembly GCF_030686945.1. NCBI lineage: Eukaryota > Metazoa > Arthropoda > Arachnida > Scorpiones > Buthidae > Centruroides > Centruroides vittatus. The sequence goes on from NW_027120798.1 coordinate 133,968, forward strand.
TTGTAGTACTCTGAGTATTCTAATTACTCATTACTAGTATCAGTTTTAAAGAAATGGGCACAGTAGAATGCAGAAGCACAGAATATAGCACAGTACCCAAACCTGATATCATAAAAATTATTATATGCACCATAAAGTAAGTACTGTATTGTAATTCTTAAGATTTTGTCATGTCTGCATCCAGATAATCCTGGATTAGTCACACTTACATTTAAATTTCTAAAATGTCACCAAGAATAAAGCAAAACAAAGAATAGGAAGCGCGAATCATTAATTAATAATATAATAATTCACCTCTATAAAGCCATTTTGATTAATGGAGTTCAAGTTATAATATTGTTAATGATTTCCATTATTAATTTGATAAGTTAAAAGGCGAACTTAATATTTTAAAATTTAACGTTAAGTCATTAAAACTCTATAAAGTTTAATGGCAAATTAAAAATTATTAAATAAATTACAATATTTATTTTTATATTTTTAATTAATTAAATAGAATTTAATTAATTTAAAATTTAATTTGTTTTTATTTATTTAAAAAGAAATTTAGTCTATTTTATTGCTTTAATTTTCATTTTTTAAGTTATAAAATTAAATAAAATTAATATATATTAGTTTAATATTTTATAATATAGTATAAAATTATTTATACAATTATATATACATAAACGCATATTATATGTACTGTACGTATAGTTTATACCTGTATAAATTGCTATTTTCTAATCACTTTAACCCTTTTATTAGGTTGATTTTTCTCGCAGCAAACAGTAACTATATAAATGTTTACTGTACAGTACATGTGTGTAACTATATACATATGTGACTGCGTGTTTTATTTACATATTTACTACACAGATATAGCTTATATGTTTAATGTTGTATCTAATTACATATATATAAATTAAATAATACAAATCATCACTAATAACATAAACTTACGCGTAATATTATTCGATTTTGCGTTAATTAATAATGTTACGTAGAAATCCGATATATGCATTTTCTACATCAATTTCTAAAAGAATACGTACTTGAAATAATATAAATTTTATTACTTTTTATAACAAAACTTTAAAACTGTAAAAAAAATTTAAGCCTAATTATTGAAATTAGAACTGGATAACCAGTATCTTATTCATAAATTATGTAGTATTATTTATTAATATAGATATATATTTAAAATACCTCATTAAAGTATTAATTAGTTCATTTATATCCTTTAAATAAACTTTTCTCATTATTATTCAAATAATTAAATTTATTGCTAGTTTATTTCAACCATTTTACGAAAGTAATGAAATGTATGATTAGAAAAGTAATTTGATTTCGTCTAGACAAATTAATGAACATGACGCGAATATCATATCAATGTAAAATTCTTATATTTTTAAAATGTCACAAACTTTTAACAGAGGTTTTTTTAATGGAATTTAATTCACAATGTTAACAAGTACCAGTTTTAGAGTAAAGAAAAGACCCTTTAAAATATGGTCTTAAGTATGTAAAATATATATCACAATATTTAGAATTCAGTTCAAGTATTTTACAGTCTGTTCCGCTTTTTCGAGATATTTATTATTGTAATTAAGTTATTGCTCAACATCTAGTTACCATAAATAGGTAAATAACATACATATACTGTACATATGATTATATATTAAAATTATCATGTAGGTATGTACATATACAGTACGTTTATTACTATAGATTCGTATACCATATACAGTGTATGTAAATAAATTACAAATACATTCCTTAATAAATACAGTTAACGTGGACACTTGAATACATATATACAGTTATCCTATATAGTTTGTTACATAAAGTAATAATAAAACGTTTAATTACTATTTAATTATTTAAAGACTGTATATACTGTATATTATTGCTTGGTGAATTTTCTAATAAGATGTTTGACGTTATAATTAACCTACAATTTAGCGTAATTTGTATCAAAACTGATACTGATATGAGGAAAGAAGACATTAAGTTTACTTTCTTATCATAAATTTCATTACATTTACTATTAAAAACAAAAATAAAATACTATTAGCTGTATAAAATAGAGAGAAAGTTGCCTCTCTTCTTATTATGGGATGTACAACTGGCAGGTTGACCAATTGCTTGTCCTATTTTCTAAGTTAGGAGGAGGGCCTCGTCTTATACGAGGATTTCACTTGTGACCTACACCTTCGGGGGTAGAAAAAGGGGATATGAATCTTCATTGCGACCTTTCACCTCTAATGCAGGTTTTTAAACCCAGCGGGACCTGGTTCACAAGTCTTTGCACTTTGTTTATTGAAGGAGAAAGCGTTTTTGGTGTTGATTCAGATTGACATAATTAAGCTAGGAAGAAACGTTGAGTAGGAATATATATATACATATATATATATTTATAAATATTTTTTAAAATTGAGGAATGGATATATTGTTATATTTTATTGTAGATTAAATAAAAATATAACAACCTTCAACAATGAAATATGTAAGTTTCTAATGAATTTTATATTGTTTTTTATTTTTTGTAACTAAAGTAAATTTTGCATTTATATCTAAAAATATTTGATAATTAAATAGAAATTTAATAATCTATATATCCAAACTACATCTATATATCTAAGGTATAAATTTAATATCTATATATTTTAAATTATCCTAAAATAAAAAAGTTAATAAATACTTGTAAATATGAATAAGATTATTATTTAGTAATTTCATTAAAATATATAATTTTCAATTAAAAGTTTTCTTATAAAAGTACTGCTATAACCCTTTAAAATACGTTGTGAACTGTACAATACATCACGTATAACTGAATAACGCCTTAATGATAATAAAATATAGGCCTATATATATATATAGTAAATAATTTTACTGTATATAGCCTTAAATAATCCATAAAAAGTTATTCTAAATATAAAATTATATACTTTTTATTAAATAAATATTACTACAATCCATTTAACAATACATTCTCAACATACTTACGTCACACAAATGCAATAACTTTACTGTATATACCTTTAAATAATTCGATAGAAAACTATTTTAATTGAGAAAAGTATTGAAAAAACCTTCTTAAGAAGATATAAATGTTTATTTATTTAATTTAAATAAAATACTCATCGGCTTCATGAGTAATTACAGAATTCATTAATTTGATGTGAACTATACTTTAATTCTAGTAGAAAATAATTTATTGTAAACATTTGTCTGAAACTTATTAAATCGATTTTACTAAAATATCACCTTAAATTATATATTAACATTTTTAGTTTAATATTTATTTTATTCATTATTGCATGTAATTTGGATAAAATTCCTTCTAATAGATTTTTATTTATGTTTGAAAGAGTCAAAATTAATTTAATTATATTAATTTTGTAAGATTTACGATTTTGTAAATGAATTAATTCGTGACAGGCGTTGGTTATGTAGAACACAAGTAGCAGATGTTACGAAAAACTCATCACGCATTAATTTATACACCGAAATTTTATTTATTTTAAAAACGATAAATTTTTCTCTTATTAAAACTTTTTAGAAATAAAAATACATTTTGTAACTAGAGAAGAAATTAAGATAAAAATTGTTAACTATAGTAATTACATCGTCATTACCAAGGTCTATATAAGAAGGTCAGGTCACGCGTACTGGAGCCGCCATTTTGGGACTTTTTGAGTCGCAGGTTTAAAACAAACTTGTACGACATTAATTAAACTAATTTATGCAATTTTATTTAAATCAATGTCGTATAAAACTAACTGCTCGTACAAGTTTGTTTTAAACATGCGACTCAAAAAGTCCCAAAATGGCGGCTCCAGTACGCGTGTCCTGATCTCATATAGACCTTGGTCATTACGATGACTACTCGCGCCATCTGATGAGTAAAAGTCTAAACTTATTATGAAATTGAGGTTATTTACATTTTGATTACGAAAGGAATTAATTTTGACTAACGACTATTAGTTTTACCGTTATTCTTCTTTGCCGGCTAATTAAATATAATCTATTTTAATTGTAATATTTTAAATTAAATTAATTTAAATTCTTCACCGCTATACATAATTTGAAAACAAACTTGTATCCTTCTTAAGACGTCCTCATACCAAAGGAACACGATTGGCCCAGCTAGAGGCTAAGCGGTTCCGTAGTAATTCTGTCATGGGTTAGCGCCTCGCCAGAACGGGCTGGCTACATGGAGTTTTCCCGGTTTCTCCCCGTCTCTAAGGTATACTAAGGTTATCCTAAAATAAAAAAGTTAATAAATACTTGTAAATATGAATAAGATTATTATTTAGTAATTTTATTAAAATATATAATTTTTAATTAAAAGTTTTCTTATAAAATTACTGCAATAACCCTTTAAAATACGTTGTGTACTGTTCAATACATCACGTATAACTGAATAGCGCCTTAATGATAATAAAATATAGGCCTATATAACGTCTAAATACGGCCAGTTAACCTTAAAAGATTTCCTGGAAGGCATTTCTCTAGCTCTTCACTAGTAACTTCGTATGGTCAAGCAAAAAAGCTTCGGTCGGCTCTTCGGATGATAAGCGATTACGCAATATCTTCCATATTAACCCCGATACGAGATAGATAAAGGAACACGATTAATGACATTTAAAAGCACTTTTACCTACTTTTAGACAGTGAAGACATGTAAAAATGGTCGAATCTGTGTGCGTTGAATTAGGTTCTTGTGATGAGAAAAGGACGTTCTAAAACCATTAAATTATTTTATATTTATCGCCAAATAAAGTAGAAAGTAAAAACCCCGTTAACCGGAGAATCAAACCTATGTACAGATATCCCCGTATAACGTGGTAGTTACGGGCAAAAAGTGCCGTCTTATGCGAATCCGTGCTATACGAAACAAACGACTAATACAAAACATGGGATTAGGTTCCAAAGGTTAGCAAAAGTATAATATACTTTTACGTAATTAAGCGAAATATTTTTATTGAAGCAATCAATAATTAACTAACAATTACAATCAAAAAGTATTATAAGTTAATATTTTTATATAATTTTTTTCATCACCACTAAACATCAATAAACGAGAAAGTTTTCTTTTTGACAAAATATCGTCTTCTGAGTTTCTCTGTTCGTCCTTAATGTGAAGTATCGACACACCTTAGTTTTTCACAACTTTTCTTTCATAAATTCTAATATTTTCATTTCATTAAGTTTTTTTAAGAGAGTTTAAAAAATTTAATCTTTTTGCATACAACTTTTAATTTAATCTATAAAACGAAACACGGCGACAATCTTTTGGGTTCATTTAGAGTAGTATTTTCAACCTTTTTCTCATCGCGGACCAGTAAAATTATGAATAATTTTGAGTGGACCAAGTAATTATTTGCGACTATGAATTATGCTTATTTATTAGGTTTATATATGCTTATTTAGAATTACTGTACGTAAAAAAGTTTGTACAGTAACTCTATATTACTAATTAATCGTCACCCATCAACTGCTCCAACGTCAGTACTGTCAAATATTTTACTGCGAATAGGTAAAATTTTTTCACGAACTGGAGGTTGAAAAATACTGATTTAGAGCACTGTCGCCAACGTCGGCGACACCTGGTTTATTGGAAAGAGAGACAGAACAGAAAGAAAAAAAAATTGTACAATCAGTGCTTATTAAAGGAAACAACAATGAACATTTTAATATTCGAAAATCTATTTAAAGGAAAGTAAAAGGATAGTAAAAATCGTAACATTTTGTACAGGAATGCACCCAATTCTCGAACCGTGTTGTAGGAATGTTGTGTTGTACGAGGCATACCTGCATTATAAAAGTAGTATTTAGAATATTGTATTTTCATTTATTTTATAGCAAATATTCAATAGAAAGTTTAATTATTTCTCACTGTTATTCGCTACGCGATTCCATTCAGACATTATTTACTTGAAAAGTAATAAGTTTTTTCTAACCTTAATATCTTATCTTCTAATCTCCCAATGTTCTAATCTTTCTAAAATAGAACTGAAACTAAAATTAGAGAGAGCAGCGTTTGTATTCGTCTTGTATGAAGCTGATCTTTATTAGTATACATTGTATTTATCCCGCATTACTAAATTGTTTAAGATTCATTTTATTTATCCTTCAGATTCTTGTTATTAACGATCTTGAATACTAGGCCCCGTTTTATTGAATCTCTCTAACAGCAATGACATTTCGAAATGCTATTACTTTATAATAAATGTTTAGGTATTTTACGAAAAACAAAATTTATAAATAGTATTTTTAACTATTACTTACTTTTTAATTAAATTATATAAAATTTCATATTGCATGTAATTTAATTTATTGCTTATATAACAGTTTCTAACCTTCAAATCTTTATTTTCGTTCAAAAATACTCAATAATAAAATTTTCTGTTAAAGAAAACTGAGCACTTTTTTCTACAAAATTCAATTTAGTGTTTGTTTTTTCTTAGTGTAAGAAAAATTAAATTGAATTCATTAAATAATCTATTAAAAAACAATGGTTAATTACATCCTGAGAAAAAAATTAACTTCTTAGATTGTTCAACGCTTCATAAGTAATTTCTAATGATTTAGCAAAGAAAATCGTTGCGTCAGTAGCTGCATTAAAAATCATGTTAATCTTTTATAATTCTTTAATAACTAAGTACTTTTGTGTCAATAATTTAAAACCCTTACTGTCACAAAATTTATTTGATTAGGAAAATATCCGTTATAAATTCAAAACAGGGTAGATATGCCTATTTCTTCTTTATTGGTCGATGAAAGCTTGAAAGAGGGTCATATTGTATGTACATACATATATACTATTTTTATATTTTTTAATTATATTTTTATTTAAATATAAATTCAAATAAGTTATACATTTAAACTTTATTTAAAATTACATATATTACAATATTATAATTTAATTACAAATTGTTTTATAATTTATATTCTCTATTTTTAAAATTTGGTTTTAATATGATTTGTGCAATAAATGAATACGGGCAAAGTAAAGTTTGCTTCAATCAGATGAGTATCCAAAAATTATCCTTAGGAAAGAAAGTTATATATATATATATATATTACAGTATTTATGCAGTTTTCATTTACTCTGTGTTTTCTAGAAAAATACTCGCGTCAGAACTAATGTTTTGAAAGAAGTCGATAGAAAAAAATTTTCTTAAAAAGAGTCGATACACGAAAAAGATTGGAATCTTTACGTTAAAATAAATTAAGAAAAAAGATAAACACAAGTTTCAATAAAAATAAGCATTTGACTATACTATAAATCTTTAATATCGATTAACAGGCTAACATATTAACAGTCGTACATGCATAACCCTCACTCACAAAAGCAAATCTTCATGCTCACTCTCACAAACACACGCGTACCTATTCATACACCTGTGCAGATTTAGATACGTATAAATTTACAAAATGTATGTGTATTTTTAGATATTTATGTTTATTTTTGTTTTGTATCATAAAGGAATTCAAGCAAAAACACACAAATCCGAAGGTAAATTTATAAACGTTACAATATTTGATAGCATGTAATTTAAGAAATTCTCATACATAATTTTTGGACGTTAAGATAGGCGAGTTGGAGGTATCAATCTTCAATGTATTCTAAAGGATCCCATTTAAGTCCAGATCAGATCACAGAATTTCATGGATGGTTTGATCCACATACAAAGACTCAAACCCATTGTATATAGTACTTGTCTCCTCTCATTTACCTATTCTGAATCTGTGAAACTCGAGGTGGGCTGAAAACTGTCTTCTTAAAGTCCGTAAGACAAACGGAGCTAAGATAAAAAATACTAATATAGAGATAATCTCAGAGTTCCTATAAAGCAGCATTGTCCAGAAAACACGTAACATTTTCCAATGTGACATCTGTGGGGTAAACTAGTTTATATTTTACGGAGTAAAATGAGTCACAGCGTTTAAAAGTTTTTAGATGATCTCCTTGCTCCAAGTAATAATGATGTCAGCAGTGTAGTGGGAAATGAAACTAGTGGTTCTGAATCATCACAACTGATTCAGTAACAAGATAAAAAAACATAACAACGGTCTCATGCAAAACCATTATTCGTAAATGGCATCTCTTTCAGTGACGGTATGCAAGATTTTACCATTACCAGATAAATACACATTATTTGAGAGAAAAACAAAGAGTAGTCTTGTGACTTCCCCGGTTATATTCAAAAATTGATAAACGTAAAAATGAAGCGGAAAAATGTAGCTAGTTCAAACAAATGAAAGAACTGTCGAAACATATCGAAGAGAAAGTTTAGGGTATGGACAATCACTGCAGTTTTTATAGGGGAAAAATGTAAAGAGCAATGTGCTTCCATATTTGCTAACTGCAGTGGAACTTAGTTTAACAAATATTGTGTATGTTAAATTTGTATGTAGCCATGTAAATTGTTATTTGTTCCAGAATAATGCTACTTATAATATTAATTATTAATATACTTCAATAAAGATTTTAATAATAACATTGACCCTGATCCATTTCACTCAATATGGAAAATACATATGAATCATTTTATTCCTCCCGTAGTGAAGTGAATGGGTCATACCTAATTCAATGTAATGAACACAGAACTATTTTCTTTGCGTATTTAGACTAAAAAACTTCAGATCCATTTTCATTCTGAAAAGACCATAACATTTAAAAACAAACTTTAGATGATTTTCTAAATGGTATATATTCTCGGAAACGAGGGTATAAAAGCCTGATATAACAATATCAGGAATTGTCAACTAAACATACTTCCATATCTGCACTTGACTTTTTAAAATACTTTTCCGTTTTGTGGACATTAAAAGGACTTTTAATTCATATTCATTATGGAATCCATAATGCTATAACGCTCCATTGTTGTGAGTCTAGCCGATTCGGCTAGGCTCACAACAATGGCGCGTTATAGCTTCATGGGGCCCAAGCAAATTTGAATTAGGGAGCCTCGTGTACAGTTTTGATTTCAGACATTTTTTTTCGAAGAAGTGTTTTGGGGAAAATATTTTCTTATAAAAGATTGGTTTGGAGCTCCCTGTTGGTGGAGGTCCCAGGAAATTACTCTGTTTTGCCGGAAATGAGTGATGAGGTGAGTGAGTGAATGAGGCAATTTTTTATGGTGGCTCGCTCCAAGATTCGATTCTGGGTCTCCAGAGCCATAGACTGACCCTTTAACCGCCTGCGCTACATGATTGTCGCCACACCTGATTTTCAAATTTATTAAGAGACCCAGTCTTAATGAAGGGTGATAGAGTTAAATATAAATATTCTTTATAATTTTTGAGAGTATAGTGTAATAGTGATTCTATTTAAGCTTCTTACTCACAATTTCTGAATGATCAGATACTGCACGAGGAGTGCTTTGTCCGCAGTCGTTTTATGGAATACTTTTTTTAACCATGAATTAAGAAGCATAAATGTTTTAAAGGATATAAAGATATATAAATATACATTAAGATACACTAAGAAAATATTAAGTATATCAAGATAATGATTGATATCTTTTGTAGTCTTGAAAACAATTATTAATACATCTCTTGCATACTTCGAAATAATTATTATAAGAATCGACGACAAGGAAGGAAATCTAGGAATGTCACTCCTGATTCAGATCTTTATAATGAACCAGGCATAATCTATATAATAAAATATTAATTATGAAGTTCAAAAAATAAAATATATGAAAAATTAAGAGTTATGTCAGAAGGCTAGGGATACCCTACCTCCAGATCTCGTAATTACTGTTAACGGCCCCAATATTGCTATGATGATTATATCAACATACGTTAAAAGCAATTGTTAACCAACTTATTTTTAACATAGATTAAGAAGAATTCACAGATAAATCAAGAAAAAAATATTTAACGTACGTAAAGAATTGTATTGCAGTACAGTAATTATGGGAAAATTACAATTTACAAAAAATATAATAATAAATACATACGTTTTATAATTGCTACATGCTTTTATATTTGTAAAAATTCATTTTATAAACTAATAATTAAATTAATTTTTAAATAATGTAATGTATAAAAGACCCCAGTAATTAATTTAAAATTGTTTATTAAATTTTAATAATAAATTTCATTGAAATTTTATCATTAAATTAAAATTAATTATTAAAATAACTGCAAAATTGTGTATTGTAAAAATAAATTCATGAGTAATTGTTAAATTTATTCTACTTGAATAATAATAATAAAATGAATTAAAAATATACATAAATGGGGGAAATGTATACATTACGCGAATAAATTTGTTTAATATTTGAATTTGAAAAGTATTATTTTTTATCTTTTAAAATATAAGTGTGATCTTTAACCTATTCACCTTAAAGGGTGCATTAAGAAAAATGTATTTAGGACAAAATTTACAAAACCTGGTCACATTAAAATAATTTTTTTTTCTTGTTATTTTTACAATGAATCATAAGGAATTACCCGGATCCGAAAATCATAAATTTTTATTATTTTTTTATTTTTATTAATTGTTGAAATGTCTTTAATGCTTTTATAAAAATTACTATTGCATGAATGGTGAAATGCATCTTTAATGTTATTTTTTTCGAGAAGGTTACATTAGAATAATCAAAAAATAAAGTAAAAATTGAAATAATAAAAAATATTTATTTAATTTTTATTCATTTAATTGTCTTAATACTTAATCTTTAATTTAATATAAAAAAAATTTGACATTTTTACCAGAAATCAAACATTAAAAATTATAAAAATTTTTAAATCTATATATTAATTATTTAATTAATTTTAATTGTTTTTAAATAATTTTATGAGTTTAATAATTTTTTAAAAAATCATTTTTTATAGAAAATCGTAATTAAAAAAAACATATTTTAAATATATTTGTTACAGTTTGATACAATTTAAATTAGAGTGTTTTTAAACTGTATTTTTTAAATATAAATTGGAAAAGTTATTTTAAAAAATTCTTCATATATTAATTTAAAAATTAATATTTATTATATAACAAAATTTTTATTTTTTTTAAGGCGAACCTTGTTACAGGGAGTTATTTTTATAACAATATTTAAGTTTACATATAGTATTTAACCATTATTCATATGTACAGTACATTTCTTTAAATACAACTTGCAGTATTATAAGTTTTACAAAATAATATGACAATAATTATTTACAATTAATTAATATATTCTGATTAATAAGGAACATAAATAACAAAATACTCAATTAGTTCCATTTCGTTTTAGCACATTAGTAATTTGAATGAAAAAGTTGTTCATACATTTGTTTATTGTTAGGTAACCTAGCCTAGTTCTGCAATTTTGGTTTTTTCTTGTTTATTTCGATAATTTCATATTTTTCACGGTATTTTACTAAACCTTCGCAGTCCTTTGATAAATGACTCGCGGAATTATCTCTGGAATTGCACCAATAACAATATTTTTTAGTAAAATCTATATAAGTATTGTTGATGAATAGTGAATACTGTATATGTTCAGTATGATTTGAAGTAATAGCCTTTTGATTTTCATATTTGTTTTGGCGGTTATAATGTAGGATTTTGTAGGTATGTTTAAGATACTTAGATACAAAGGATGGTAAACAGTGTTCATTAATTAATTCTGATCCTTTATTATTGATTGTGACAAGGCTGATTCGATCATTAGTGTATAACCGTATTGTCAATTGATGACTGAATTGTTAAATATTTCATTTGAAATTCCAAATGTTGGAAGTAGTTTATTAAACTTATATTGCCATAAGTTTTTATTAAAATTTGAGTCGTTGATTTGATTTAGCATACTTTGATGTAAAAATTTTATATTATCGTCGTTGGTATTTTTTAATCTGTAGTAAAACCTGATTAATCTCTTCAGAAATAAAGGAAATAATTGACATCTGTTTGTTTCAGCTCTTGTTGCACTAACCTGGCACTGATCTTTCAATTTTAAACAATTTTCGTTAATAAGTAACATGAAATTTTTCCAAGTCCTATAGTAAATCAAGTGCCCATATCGGGCTTGAGTAGAAAATTGAAGTGATTACTAACGTATTAAATATTTTCATCTGTAGTTTTAAATTCGTAATTTTTAGTGTTGAACATAAATAGATAGCATTGTCAATAAGTAAATTAATTTTAGTAGTAAGCTCTTTCAAATGTAGATGAAAATTACAGCAACAGTTAAAGGTTATTCCTAAATATTTTATCTTATTTAATAATACAAGAGGTTGCTCATTTAAGAAAAGGGATTTCTCTTGGTTTGGTAATTTAATATTATTTCTAAATATGAATATTTTTGACTTTGATGCATTAATCGACAAGTATAAAGAATTCAGATAGTTATTTACTATGTCAAGTTTGCGTTGTAAAGTTACTCGTGTTGGGGCTAATCGTATCAGATAATTAGCATAGAGAATATAATGGTATGTTCGTCTAAAAATATTAATTCCTTCGTTATCACTTAAAAATTAATTATCTATATCATTAATATAAAAATTGAATAAATACAGTGACTATCACTGTATGGCTTTCCTCGGAGTATTCCACGATTTATTGTTATTTCTGGGTAAGTTTGATTGTCATGAACTATGTTAATTCTATAAACGGAAAAAAATTCATTATAGAATCAGGGAATTTATTACCAGTACCGTATATTTGTAGCTTATTAACTAAGGTTGGGACGTGAACTGAGTCAAAAGCTTTTGAAATATCAATGAAAGCTGTATATATTTTTCCTGCGTTTTTTTTTTTTTGGAAAATAAATTTGAACTATTGAAATGAATATGGCATAAAGAATATGGCAGATTCAGTTCCTTTGTTTTTAAGAACAGCAAATTGAAATTTTGAATT
>NW_027120799.1:0-26043 GCF_030686945.1 Centruroides vittatus
ATCAAAAGGCTATTACAGTAGAAAGTCGTCAATCGGAACGCCGGTAATCGGAATCGCCGGTAATCGGAACGATTTTCAGTCAGACTGTATCATGCTGAATCGAACGTTTTTGATATTAAATTTACTTCTAAAGTATAATTTTCATGTTTTTATATTCTTTAATATATTTATTTTGTTTGTACAAAATAAAGAAATAACTTTTAACGATACAATAGCCTCGATTATTATTATAAAAATTTTCGTTAGGCTTAAAATCGACGAAAATTCAACGCAGAGCGACACGCAACGGAGAAAAATTCAACACGAAGCGACACGCAACGGAAAAAAATTTCAACATCAGATAGGTTAATATATTTTTTCGTACATAATCGGTAATCGGAACAAATCACTAATCTGAACAACCCCAGTTCCCAATTGATTCCGATTTTCGACTCTCTACTGTACTTCAAATTAGACTCAACAAATATTCACTATTCATCAACAATACTTATATAGAGTTTACTAAAGAACATTGTTAATGGTGCAATTCCAGAGATAATTCCGTGATTCATTCATTAAAGGGCTGCGAAGGTTTGGAAAAATACCGTCAAAAATATGAAATTATCGAAATAATAAACAAGAATCAAAACCAAAATTACACAACTAAACTAGGTAACCTGACAATAAACCAAATGTATAAATCAAGCAACTTTTTTATACAATTTACTAATGTGTTAAAAGAAAATGGAACTAATTGAGTATTTTGTTGTTATTTTCTTTATTAATTATAATATATTAATTGTAAATAATTAATGTCATATTAGTATATTAAACTTGTAATACTATTATTGTATTTAAAGAAATGTACTTACGAATAACGGTTAAATACTATATGTAAACTTAAATATTGTTATAAAAATCACCCCGTGTAACAAGGTTCGCCTTAAAACAAATAAAACTTTTGTTATTATTATTATTATTGCATAATTCAATACGTCCGTGGTGAGTTGTAATGGACGTATTAAATACAGACATCTTGCTGACGATCTTAACTGAAGTTTATTTTAGGGGTAGGGCTTATATTACAGTGTGACTGGGGAGTCGGCATTTCTTTGATGCCCCCGTCAGGATTGACACCACCGTGTCTTAGCTGACACGGAAGCCGCGGCGGTTCAAAGATCGGACACGCGAGCGATCGCGTTATGGAGCGATCGGATTCGTTATGGAGCCATAATTTTTTATATTATTTATATTGCAACAGTGCTGTGAATAAATGTGATCCACTAAATATACTTTTTTAATATTTTCACTTTTTTGTTTCTAGCTCTGTTTTGTTATATATTTTGTCCATCACCTATACACTACAATTATTCCGAACATAATTAAAAATTATTTCTAAAAATGTTTAACTTAATATAACTTCTTTCTGAATCTGATTTCTGTTTTTAACTAACATTGCTCATTTAAATGCTAAGCAGTGCTTATGCACTGCAACTTTGGCCTCAAGATGCATCCACGCGTTAGAGTGCCATACTCTGTTTATATACGGCTCTAATACTAAGCGACAATGACGCCTCTGAAATAAAATTTAAGCACAAGCTTTATAAAAATATGAAAATAAAATACATTCAACATGTTAGAAAAGAATAAGCAGTTATTTCTGAAAAATCAGCCCGTGACAATCTAAATTTAGCCGAAATATTGTTTTCGTTTGTTCGCAATTTTAGAACAGACAACAACAATATGAAATGAATTCTCATTATTGTTTATTCATTAAAAAAAAAAACTTTTAAGATCCTCAAACCTCTTAAGATAAACACCGTATTCACCTATAACTGAAAACTTTTTAATAGAATTTAAACTAAAATTTAAGTACTTTTAAATCATAAAGCTCATTTTAAATGATTGGTACAAAAATGTTATCATTTAGACGAATTTGATTTTTAAACTCTTATTAAAACGTATTTGAAACGTGCAACGTAAATTCTGAGACTAAAATCACAATTATTCAATTGAATATAAGAACTACCAATTAATTAAGCAATTTTTTTATTCCAACTTCCCAATAAGTATGATTATCAAAAAGATATATTCTTTCCTCCTAAATCGTTTCTAGTCTTACTAGCTCTTTTTATGTGTTTAATCTTCCTAGAAATCGCATCGCTCTGACCAGAGGCGATTTATATTCCGATCTGTCCAACCACTTCAACGCTCTCTTAATAATAATAAAATATATAGGATGTTTACCAAATTCTAAGGCTATAAAATAACACGGAACCCAACGTCCTAAACTATAAGAATATCTAAAGTTCCATTGAATATATTCATACTTTATATTTTAAACATAAAATCATATTTCTGCACCGTACAAAACAAACGATAACAGCTGGAATTCATATAAACAAAGTTTGTCTCTCCATTTTGCCAATATACTTTCACGCATGTATAAATAATCTTTAACGACAGAGATTCTGCTTTATTCTTGATTAAATCGATATGCTTAATAAATCTCCCATTTGAATAAAATACTATATCCAAATATTTCAATTCTATAACCACCTCAACGTTACTAGTAGGGTTTCTCAAACGAGATCCAGGCTATCTTTTAACCCGGGAAATATCCTGGGAAATTTTTCTCATCCCGGAAAATCCCACAAATTTCTTAAAAATTCACTTTTTTCTTATTTTGTGTTAAAATTGAGGAAATTTTGCAAATAGAAAGTATAATTATTAACCCATAAACTGTCAGAATGTATTGGTATTTATTATTTCAGGCCTGTATTATTTAAAGCCATAACGAGCAAAAATTAAAAAAAAATTTTGCTCATTTAACTTGTCACAGATTGTCAATAATCAATATATAGCCTATTTGTGACAGGAGTGAAAATTCTTTACTTCTCAGAACCTGTAATATCTGAAATAATTGTGCTTATGCTATCTTAATTTTTAACCATGCCCACTAGCTTCAATAACTGCGTAACACCAGGTTGTGCAAATTGGGCAAGGATACAAACGAGTACGAAGTCTGCAAGTATGAAGTTTTTCTTCATAAACCTGATTATTAAAGCCAAACGAACTGTCGAATTATCGGGCTATAAGCTCGATGCCTCTATTAAAGCAGCCGAGGCAGACAAATCAAAAATACTAAAGAGCAAAAGAAGTACTACAATCTTGAAAACGAACTAGAAATCTTCCAGAGCCGTGCCGTGCTATGATGCAAAGAGGCGGCCGCATCAGGCAGCACCATAAGGGGGCGGCATAAGCAGCGAAATCAAAATATTTGAACCGTTGCGTAAAAATTTTTAATTAATAATTAAACATTTTTACGCAACGCTTTTCTTCATTATATTGGTCTATGTTATCTCCATATTGATGTATACAATTTATGATTTATCGCACGCCTCTGCCTAAGTGCTTTCGATACCTTTTGATTTCGGTTTATGGTGCAGGTGCATTGTTGGCCTGCGCTCGCCAATAGGCTTTTGACGTGACAAAGCTATTGTTTTTATTTGTAATATACCTCGTGACTGCTTCTAATAGCTGAGGCGGCAATTATCATAAAAGACAATTGCAAGTATAGTTCTGCTTTGAGCTTAAATAATTGACAATATTTGATTTTAACGTTAGTTTTTCTCGAGAAGTGGCAAGTGGTTGTGCTGTGTTTAAATCAGTGAATCAGATATATATCTGTATCAGTATATTTTTGCATTTTTACTAGTTTAGTTTTTTTTCTGTTTAAAAAGTAGATCAGGTAAGAGATTTGTTGTTTTTTACAGCAATTATAGTTACTTATTATCATTGAAAATGATTATGTTGTGACAATAGGGACTCGAATTAAAAAGTAGCATTTGCATGAACTGGGTATATATCAGGTGCGCAACGTGTGCCTATGTGTGATAGAGTTATTTAAGTAATATTGGACTATTTTTACATTCTGTGTGTGATAGAGAGAGTTGCTTAGGAAATATTTGTATTTCCTACTTTTGCGTTCATTATTTTTTGCTCTATTTTTAGTAAATTCATATATGTTGAAGTGGAGACAATACAATGACAAGTTAAGGAAAGGCATATGTCAAAATGGCTGCTAGCTGTCGATTTGACAGATAGTCGTTATCTATTTACTAGCAGATTAGCCCGGCGTTGCTCGGGCAAAAAGTAACGATAGAGAAGATTAAGATTATTACATTATAGCCGATCTTACCCGTTTTCACCCGGTGCAAAAATTAGGTCTCTCTCTTCCGAGATTAATTAGAGAATTTTTACATGGTCTGAAAATATGTTCGATTTTCTGCAAAAACGCAAAAAACCGCATCTAAAATAGTACAGTAAAGCCGAGTTTTTTCAGATAATTCTTAACCCTGTCCCTCTGCCCCTTGGAATAATTTCCAAAAATCCGTTCTTAGTGTGCATTCGCAAGGTGAATCCTACTAAAACGCAGTCAAAAACGCAAAAAATTGATTAAAATCATTATTGAATTTTAACAGAATAAATCGTTCGTATTCAAAACCACTTTTTTATTTAAATAATGTATAAAATAAAAAAAAAATCAGAAAATTTTTCATTATAATGGAGAATTAACTTTTTTGATGGCAACTTTACTTGAATTATATGGTTGATTTTGAATTCTAAAATTTCAACAAACTAGTTTGGAACTTTATATATTTTTAATTCAATGATTCGAATTTTTTGAATTTGGAACGAATTCAAATACTCGTTCGAATTTGTTTATTTTGGATTTATTACTTTTGTGTTACCCTAAAGGTGAAAATGATTAAAACATTTATTAATTCTCAAAATGTACTATATGTGCCACTATTTATCTTCCTTCTTTATTATTTACAGTTTATACTGACTAAAAGTGATTTTCTCCTTCTCTTTCTTCGAGGGGAGTTGAAATTTCCAAAAATCCTTTTTAGTGTGCATTCTCATGACGTATCCGAGTAAAACGCAGTTAAAAACAAAATATTCACATTTAAAATAGAACGGTAGAGGCTGAGTTTTTTAGGATAAGACTTAATTTTCTCCGTCTACCCCGCGGGCGAATTTCGAAAAATTTTTCTTAGTGTACATTCTCGTAACGTACCCTAACTGTGTACTAAATTTCAATTTTCAACTCCTAACCGTTTGAGCTCTGCGTTCTTTATTATTATCATTATTATCAACCCATCTGGATTATAAGAGTACCTTCTGTTACCTGCAAGTTTTACTAGCTTTGCAACTCATTTCTATCGTTATTTTATCTACCCTATTTTAATAGCATGATAAGCATTATCATATTTAATCCTTTTCAATGACCCTCTCCGGTCTTTGCGAAGGACTGTAAATTTTTATTTTATATTTTTATTACAGTATGGAACAGAAAAGGAAAAAATTGTCTGGAATATAAATATAATATTATATAAAAGAAACGCTTAAATAAATGAAAGAAGGAAGAAAAGGCTGAGCTATGTTATGAAAATTTCTTAGTACAAAGTTCTCGTTTAGATGAGCCGTCCATATCCACATCAACAGCGTCTGCTTTGAGATTTGGCATATGAAAACTCAGTGCTGCCCCAATCACTTCCAGAAGTTGTTGAAGAGAGCCAAAAAATAACACCATCAGAAGTTCATCAAGAGCCAAGTTGCAGTAACAGTGACAGCCAGCAGATATTAAACGAAATTCCTTCAGATCCTGCATTATGAAATGCTTTCTGCATGTCGTCTGAAACTTGTCAAATACTGGTGGAGAGGGATCCGCGTCAAATAAAAGAATATGAGTTCCCTATTAATAAAGGAAGGCGCAGATTTTTGTAACTATAAATTTGTCATATTGTGTAAGGATGTTATCAGAAACCATACAAAAAGTGAAAAGTTATAGAAACATCTGGATATGATCAGGTGAAAATTGCTGCTAATAAGATTGCAGAGAATCTCGAATTCAGTACAAAATTTCCTGCCGAAACTGAAGTTAGAGCCAGAAAGAAAAAGCGTCAATTTGACTATGAAGAAGCTGTCGATGAACCCTTAACAGAAGAGAGTAAATTTAAAATAAACTTTTTTCAATTATATTCTGGACATTACCCTTAATTTTCTGAATAAACGGTTCACACTTCTCGAAACCCATAACAAATTTTAATTTTTATATGGCATTTTAAAACTCAAGGATTTAGATGACAAAACTCTAAAAAATTATTGTACCAATCTCCAGTCAATACTTTCGGTCAAAAATGAATCACATATGGTCTTCAAAAAAATTACGTGATATATCCCGAATGCTACCATATTCTATGAAACCTTTGAATATTTTAAATAATTTGTGCCAAAATAACTTAATTACTTTGTATGCGAATACTGTTGTAGCTCTGAGAATTTTACTAACACTTCCAGTCTCTGTAGCTAGTGGGAAAAGAAGTTTTTCCAAAGTAAGATTAATAAAACACTACTTAAGAAGTTCAATAAGCCAAACAAAACTTAGAAATTTATCATTAATTTCTGTTGAATCTACATTGGCTGCCACTCTAGATTACACATCCCTAATTAACGAATTTGCTAAAGTTAGAAGGGTAAAACTGTAGTAGATTGTTGTAGTTAATACTTGATATCATTATTTTAAAGTAATTTATAGTTTTAAAATAAAAATAGTATTAGTATAATTTGTGCAGTTTTTTAAATCACAATCGAAGGTTATTTTAAAAAAAAAAACATTTAAGGGGCGGCATTTCGAAGACTTTCATCACACTGAGAAAATCTACGGCACGGCCCTGTTCCAGGCTACACAAAAAACACATAACATCTGTTTTCTCTTAAATTCCTTAAACACGATTCTACTCATATCAATTGAATCAGAAAGAAATTCTCGGTAGCAAGTCTTTTCGTTACTGAAATAAGAATCAGATTGAGTAATGGAGTATTGACCATCATTGCTTTTTATAAATTTATTATAAAAATTTACAATAATATTTTGTATTATGTTTTATTTAAAAACGAAAATTACCTTTTAAGTTAGAAGTTTGATCTAAATTCATTTTTTTTAAAGTTTCAACTCAATTCAGAGCATTGTTTTTTTTGTATTTGTTTGCAGTTTCCAGCAAACTTTAATAAACTTTTTCTATTTGTAAAAATTTCTACGTAACTAAAAAGTAACTTTTTATATTGAAACATTTTTTACACAATATCAATATTATTTTGGAGATTGCAGGACATAATAAGTTACTTAAAAATTAAAAGTAATTGCAGTTTATTCGAACGTCTTTGTAATTTCAATATTGTCTTACATGTTCTATCAGATACGAAAGTCTTTACAATGTATCAGAAATTTGAAACCTGATGATGGCTTGTGGAGCAGGTTAAAAACGTTTTTTTATGTAATAAATTTTTTCTTAATGATTTAACGTGTTTTTGTGATGGTTACGAACTACTATCTGAGTGTTTATTGAATGTTTACTTTATCGCTAATATTTACGCAAAATAAGTAGCCTATACTTTCCGTCAAAACATAAACAAATATAATCAAAATTTCATTTGGATTAAACACAAATTACAGAATTTATAAGGAATTCACACACAGACGATAGCTTTTATATTAGTAATTCTGTATTAATTTTGGTACTAATTTAATAAACAAATTGAAACTTACTTTTGGTATAGCTGTTAAATTAAATATTACACTGTTATGTTATAAAATAATTAATATCCTGTAGAAATTCAGGTAATTGTTATATAAATAAGTTGACATCATTCGATACTTAAAATTATATAAGGCAGATTAGATATCGGTCGTAACATAATCGAATACTTTTGTGGCAATCACTTCGCCCGTTTGAATTATAATTTTTTCAAAATGTTTATTTTATAACCGAAATAATTAGAAATTTAATATTATGTTATGTGTTTTGTATTTGCTTAGCTTTTGTTCCGGATGGGCAAAGAGAAAATCATAATTCTAAGGTATACGTTAATGCGGTAGTATTTACAAAAAGTAATGAAAGGACATTAAAACCTGCAGAGAATTTAAAAGAACGTATTAAGAGAGACAGTGGATATTCCAGTGAAAAACTAGGTACGTGTTTAGTATATTAATTATTATTATTTAGTGTAATAATTATAGAAACGTCCAACAAGAATAGTATTAATATGATTAATTCTGAAATTTACTTAGATATTCTTTACAAATATACTTTATTGCCGATTAAAAGCATTCAGATAGGATGGTCAATAGTCCGTTGATATTAAAATGAAAAATTAATGTTTCATTTAATATTTAAAATTAAATTATTAAACTGAAATTAGTAATAGTAATAATTTCTTGTTATTAATTGCATGTTAATTTAGTTTTTATGTCATCATATATAATATAACAAATATATTTTATACGTTACACGTACTAAATATTAATACATCATTGTAATAAATTATAATGCAGTATTGTATAAGAAATCAACTAATTTAGTATATACTATAAATTGTTTTTAAGAAAATAATTTTTTCGATTTAATTTTTGATTACTATCAATTTTAATTTTATTTTTACTGGATTCATAATTTAATATTAAAAGTTATAACGAAAGATATAAATTTATTTTAATATAATTTTCGATTAAAAAAAACACTTTTCTTTTTTATTTAATTAACTTATGTTTCGCTTTGATAAATGCTGAATTTTTATGAGTGATAAAGGACACTAGATACATCCAATACACCTTATTGCTGAGAACATATATTTATTCTTATAACAAACGTTTTCGGCCCAATTTATGGGCCATCTTCAGGTTACAGTCGTTCGACTCTAATACAAAATCGAACTCGTTCAAAATTAAATCAAATTAGAACATACGTTATAAATTAAACTAATAGAACAAGTATAATCCAATAAATTAAATCAAAATAAACCAAACATGAAAATGAAAATAAAATACGGTACTGGCCGTAAACATTAAGGAACAATTCCTTATACATTAATCCAGATATCTATTGAGTCACGGTAGACGCATTATTACGTGTGTTACTTCTTACTATGTATTTCCAGGATGACGGTAACCCCGTCGCATCCTTATAATTTAAACATCTGTCAGCCAAACTTGCTCTGTAAATTTCGCATTTCTCAGTTATGGATGAGAGCGTTGGCGAGCATACTTTTGCAAGAATTTTGGCATCCTCCCATTTAACAACCGAACCATCCGCTTGGGCCATCTTTGATAATGCTGTTGCACACTTGTTTTTAGCGACATCGTACCGGTGTTCCTTTATCCTCACTCCAAGGTTTCTATTAGTGACTCCTACGTAGTCCTTATCTATTCCCAACTGGTCATTTTTGTAGGGAATTGCATATACTCCTGCCTGTTCTCTATCATCAATTCTTTCCTTGTCATTTCTAATCAACCTATAGACTGTGGGGGCCCTTTTGCATATTATACTGGCGTTTTTGTGTCTCGCTATTTGCTTCATAATCGGGAAGAAACATTTATTATACGTAAACTTTGTGAAGTTACCCCCAGTCTCCGGTTTTTTCTTAGAGTTGCTCCTAGGCTTTACGTACGCCGTTATTAAACGCTCTATAGAATTTGTTCCAAAGCCTAACTCTTTTGCAACCTTTTTGATTCTACCCAGCTCATCCATCGTGTCCATTATATTTGAGCAATACAAAAACGCTCTTCTGATTAGGGCCCTGAATGCGGACAATTTATAAACCGTTGGGTCATTAGAATTTGCCGGAATATACATCGGATCCTGCGTGGGCTTTATGTACACTTTCGTGCTTAAAGCTCCATTTTTAAATTCAATGCCAACGTCCAAGAAGTGTAGCTCCTTGTTACTAATTTGCTCAAGGTTAAGTTTTAAGCCATGTTGGTTAGAGTTCACTTGGTCTAAGAATCGTTGTATCATTGCGTCATTCTTCCAAATAATTAGAACATTGTCTACATATCTTTTGTACATGATTATGTATTCATTATAGTTGAAAAGCGTCATGCGTTCCATCTTTCGCACCACCAACTCACAGAGCAGGCCAGACATCGGGCTGCCCATTGGGACTCCTCTTAACTGCTTATAAACTTTACCTCGGAAACTGAAAAATGACTGAAAACATATCAGATCCACCATTATCTCTAAATCTTTTCTGTGTTCGTATGCTTTTGGGTGCAACCCACATAACAGGTTCACTAACTCCTCAAAGCATGAGGTAAGATTTATTGATGGAAACATACTCTCGAAATCCATAACCGTCCCAATCTCCTTGTCCATTAACGATATATAATGCAGGTTATTAACCAAGCTAAACGCGTCCTTTGTGACGAATTGGTAGTCTTCAATTAGTGGTGCTAAATGCCTATGCATACGTTTTTCCAGAATGTAGGTTGGTCCTTTACATTTCTCTACTCCCGGTCTGACCTATTTACTGCTTTAATGATGGAACGCATGACGCTTTTCAACTATAATGAATACATAATCATGTACAAAAGATATGTAGACGATGTTCTAATTATTTGGAAGAATGACGCAATGATACAACGATTCTTAGACCAAGTGAACTCTAACCAACATGGCTTAAAACTTAACCTTGAGCAAATTAGTAACAAGGAGCTACACTTCTTGGACGTTGGCATTGAATTTAAAAATGGAGCTTTAAGCACGAAAGTGTACATAAAGCCCACGCAGGATCCGATGTATATTCCGGCAAATTCTAATGACCCAACGGTTTATAAATTGTCCGCATTCAGGGCCCTAATCAGAAGAGCGTTTTTGTATTGCTCAAATATAATGGACACGATGGATGAGCTGGGTAGAATCAAAAAGGTTGCAAAAGAGTTAGGCTTTGGAACAAATTCTATAGAGCGTTTAATAACGGCGTACGTAAAGCCTAGGAGCAACTCTAAGAAAAAACCGGAGACTGGGGGTAACTTCACAAAGTTTACGTATAATAAATGTTTCTTCCCGATTATGAAGCAAATAGCGAGACACAAAAACGCCAGTATAATATGCAAAAGGGCCCCCACAGTCTATAGGTTGATTAGAAATGACAAGGAAAGAATTGATGATAGAGAACAGGCAGGAGTATATGCAATTCCCTACAAAAATGACCAGTTGGGAATAGATAAGGACTACGTAGGAGTCACTAATAGAAACCTTGGAGTGAGGATAAAGGAACACCGGTACGATGTCGCTAAAAACAAGTGTGCAACAGCATTATCAAAGATGGCCCAAGCGGATGGTTCGGTTGTTAAATGGGAGGATGCCAAAATTCTTGCAAAAGTATGCTCGCCAACGCTCTCATCCATAACTGAGAAATGCGAAATTTACAGAGCAAGTTTGGCTGACAGATGTTTAAATTATAAGGATGCGACGGGGTTACCGTCATCCTGGAAATACATAGTAAGAAGTAACACACGTAATAATGCGTCTACCGTGACTCAATAGATATCTGGATTAATGTATAAGGAATTGTTCCTTAATGTTTACGGCCAGTACCGTATTTTATTTTCATTTTCATGTTTGGTTTATTTTGATTTAATTTATTGGATTATACTTGTTCTATTAGTTTAATTTATAACGTATGTTCTAATTTGATTTAATTTTGAACGAGTTCGATTTTGTATTAGAGTCGAACGACTGTAACCTGAAGATGGCCCATAAATTGGGCCGAAAACGTTTGTTATAAGAATAAATATATGTTCTCAGCAATAAGGTGTATTGGATGTATCTAGTAGATTTATTAAGAAGCTGAGTCTGAGTAGGTGATAAAAGACACATTAAGATAAATAACAAGTATAAAAAATAATTTGGTATGTCAAACACAATTTATTGGATATAAATATTTCAGTATTTTCATTGAACTTAGACAAATTATTTAATTTTTAAACATTTTATGTTAGTGTGTTATGCCTTATTGTTTGTTAAGAAAATAAAAAATAATATGTTTAATTATCTGTTTTATGCATTATGTCTGTTAAGTAAGTAATAAAGTTTGCACTAGTTCGAAATATATTTTTTAAGTTTAGTATATTGAAACTATTAAACCAATGATTAAATTTATTAAATTAAATTTTTTAATAAAATGATAGAAGTTCAAAAACCATTCATAAAGTCGATAATTACTTTAATTTATTAACATATGTAATATACGAAATATTTCTTAGCCGAATCCAACTTAAAAATGATAAAAACATTCAAACAACAATTAAATCAAAAAATTATAGTTATAATTTTTTATACCTCATAAACAATTAACAACTACTTATTAAACACATATCGCCAAAGTTACAATACTTTGGTCTTATCAGTGATAATATTATTCAATCTGTTTACAGCGTATATTATAGTTTAAAAACCTACCCCTTTTTGCATTATAAGTAATGAAATTTATTAAATTGAAATTATTTGTATTGTTTTACATAACATTGTTCAATTATATATAATCATCTAAATAATAGTATTATTTCTTCAAACGAAATTTTTATATCATCCGTATTAATATTACAACTTTTTCAAGTACAGTACAATGTAAATATTATAGCGACAAATTAACAATTAATCTGAAAGCTGCTTCATGCTATACTACTATTTTTCAAATAATTTTCCCGTTTTTTAAAATATAATATTTGGTTTACTGTCACAAGTAATATATACGTGTTTAGAGAGTTTAGTATTTTTCGTCTTTATACTAAAAATGTTGAAACTCAAAACTTAGTTTAGGTTAAAATATTATGCTCTAAACATAATATCACTTTAGTCAGTATAAACTGTAGATAATAGAGAAAAAAAGTAAATAGTGGCACATATAGTACATTTTGGGAATTAATAAATGTTTTAATCATTTTCACTTTTAGGGTAACCCAAAAGTAATAAATTTAGAATAAACAAATTCGAACGAGTATTTGAATTAGTTCTAAATTCAAAAATTCGAATCATTGAATTAAAATATATAAAGTTCCTAACTACTTTGTTAAAATTTTGTCTCATGTTAGGCCACCAGAAACGTGCCCTTAACTTGTAATAAGTCCTCCAAAACACATCATGACCCCACTGTCTGGATCATCATGATACCGCTTCATAGTGCTGTTTTGAATATTTTTCGGGACAATCAACCGGCCATTCTTGGTCTTGTGCCACTTGTGTTTGTCGATTTGGTGGACTGGCATCGATTTCACGCGGGGACACAATCTGGAGATGGCATCTACGTCTGTTAATTCTTTTCCAGTGCGATGGTTAATTTTCATATCATAGGTTTGTAAAAAGACTTGCCACCGGCTTAACCTTCCTTTCGGTTTTTTAATTCCATTAAAAAGATAAATGCTTGATGATCGGTATGCACAGTAAATTTTCTTCCCTCCAAGAAACTTTGAAAATATTTAATCGTCTTGATCACGGCCAAGCACTCTTTTTCAGTTGTGCTGTAGTTAACCTCCGCTGATGTAAAAGTATATGATTGGTATCCTATAACTCGTAGTTGTCTTCCTCGCATCTCATCGGTGTCCCGCTGATATAATATAGAGCCGCTGCCATAATGGGAAGCATCGGTACAAAGCTCGAAGTTCAGCTCTCCAATCAGGAGTTTGTAATATAGGATTCGATGTAATTCTTTGAATCAATTCTTGATATGCTTGCTCACATTCTTTCGTCCACTCGAAGGGAATGTCTTTCTGTTTAAGTCGATCTAAAGGTCGAACAATAGCAGCATAATTTGGAATAAATGCACGGAAGTGTCCAGTCAGTCCCGTTAAACACCTTACCGTGTGAAGATCATGGGGCCGAAGCATATTACGAACTTTTCGATCGATTCTGTTGCCGTAGTTTTGCTAAAACCGTCTATAACTCTTCCCAAGTATTTGATTTTATTTACATTAAATTCTGATTTATTTAGGTTTATAACAAAGTTTGCGTTGTATAACCTCTCTAATACTTGATATGTGAGCTCCGCATTACTTATTTCATTGTCAGCCCCTGTGCTTATATCGTCGATATAATTCCGAACTTTTTCATTTTCTAACAGATCCTCCCAGTACCTTATTCATAACTTTTTGAAATAATGCCGGAGAATTTTTCCAACCTTGAGGCAAACGAGTATACTGATAATGTCCAAATGGGGTGACAAATGCCGTATACTTCCGAGTCTCCTCACTAATTTCAATCTGCCAAAATCCATCTTTTAAGTCCAATTTTGTAAAATATTTGCATCCTCCGAATCCATTGATAATATCGTCTATTAATGGAAAGGGATAAAGATCCAATTCAGTTTACGTCGTTAATTTTCATATAATTGTGAGCCAATCTGTAATCGCCATTCTCTTTGGGAAGAACAACACAAGGAGAAGCGTAAGGAGATGATGTTTCTTCTATTATGCCTTGTGCTAACAAGTCTTTTATTTTGGTCTTTAACTACTGATATTTTATCACGAGACAACCAATAGGGTTTACATTTGATCACTTTCGTATCTGTTATATTAAAATCAACAGTGAACTTAGGGGGTCTGGTATAATCGGGTTGATCGATGCCCGGAAAATGCCGCAAAACGTCTTCTTTCTGTAATATAATTCTGTCGGTTTTAGCTAATAAAACTTCCTGCTTACCAAAATTCCAGCAGATGTTAAGTTTTCCCAATGTGTGAATCCCTAACAAAAGATCGTAGTCCATTTCCTTAACGATAATTGCTTCTATGAGTTGGGTACGGTCTCTAAACTTTATAGTAGCCAAAACACCCTCCCTATATACAGTAAGTGCTCCATTAAATGACTTTAAGACTGTATGTATAGGATGGGATTCTAGTTTGCATTTATCTACCAATTTCGGACTAATAAGGTTGACCGTGGATCCTGGATTTAGAAAAACTGAGCAATACACGTTGTTCACTTCCATTGAGAATATTCTAGGATCATTATGATCTGTGACTAGACAATGATCCGATTTTGTCAGAGGGATCGGTAAACCCTTCCTTACTCGTTTTTTGGACCATTATCAATTTCATTCACGAGGTAAAACTTCGGTTATCATGAATATTATTATTCCTTCTTTCGATTTTCTTCGGTACCGAGTTTTTTGTAGGTACCAATTTGCTCAATCCGACACGTAAGTTTTCTTTGTCGTTTAAATTGTGTTGAAGAAGAATAGCTTGCATATCCGCCGGTAGTCCACGTATTACCATGGTGATAAAGCTTTGTTCCCCAATATCCGGATATGCAAGTTGAATACGCCGTTGTTTTTCAAAATAATATTCCAATAGTGAACCACCACGATATTCCCACATATCCGCTAATATGGAAAGTTGGATCCGATTCTGTCCGAACGCACTAAGAAAAGAGTTTTTCCATTCCTCCCAATTATCACCGACCTTATCTAATACTCGAGAATTGTACCATTTCACACACAATTCCTTCCAAATAATTTCGAAAGTTACGAATCTTTTGTTCGTCTGTAATCCAATAGGGGAAAAAAGTGAAATCTACTCCGCACGCGGCGCTAGTATCGACGAGGTTGTAAACAGACTAAGCGATACGTTGTCGGTTCTAAAGTACGATTTGTTAATTCTTTAAACAAAAATCCAATAATTATTTTAAGACTGGGTAATGGCTGATGGAGGTTTTAACATTCAGGAATAACTAATTACTAAAGATGTTGTGGTAAATATACCCACTTTTATGAGAGGAAAAGCACAGCTGAGCAGCAGTTTGTCATCTCGAGACAGAAAAATATCTAGTAAAAGAATACATATTGAACGTATTATAGGAATGGCTCGTACTGTACATATAAAATTTTGAAGCAACACATGCATCCGACAGTAACCAAACTTGGCAGTGAAATTATATTTATATGTTTTATGTTATGCAATTTTAGACCATGCATTGTTGGCAGAGATTCTTAATTTGTTTCACTGTTAGTCTAGCTCTCTATTAATACCGTATATAATTTTTTTTCCATTCTAGACCCTAGCCTAATTTAAGTTTTCCATCTATAGTATTTTTAAATTTTTGTCTGTTTATAAATTCTAAGATTAAGAATGTATACTATCATACACAGGAAGGTCTTCATTGTGGAACTTCAATTCAAAGTAATATAGTGGTTTTAAAATTTGTACTATAGTTGAATAAATACTTGTAAGCTAATAAAAG
This sequence comes from Centruroides vittatus, assembly GCF_030686945.1. NCBI lineage: Eukaryota > Metazoa > Arthropoda > Arachnida > Scorpiones > Buthidae > Centruroides > Centruroides vittatus. The sequence continues at coordinate 16,056 of NW_027120799.1, forward strand.
AATTTTAATCTTTAAAACAAAATCTCTTTTTATTATTTAAAAAAATTCACACTATACACCATCTAGAAAAATTTTACATAAACTCAAATTGTAAAATAACAATTAGCTCAATTATTTTATAAACTTAATGTTTATAAAACATTTTTTTTAAAAAAGAACTGGCTTAATATGCTCATGGAAAAACATAATTAGTGTTTCAATCATGTCTGCAATGAATTTATTATCTCTTGGAATGATACAAACTTTGAAGTCACTTTTTGTGTAAATAAACAGATGAGCAACTTGTCTATTTGTCACTGCTAATCGTCCTTGGATTTGATGAAAATAATCATGATTCCGTTTTAAAGTAATTTTGTCATCAGTACATTCCAAATATGGTATCTTTAGCACATTCACAGGAAGTTTAAAATTGGAGTAAGGACATTTAACTTCTAATATTTTATCATCATCCACTAGCCCATCTGGACTTGCAGCTAAGAATGGGTATTTTGAATGAAGAAACATGCCACATTCTTTCACAGGAGTATTTACAAAAGAATATGTTTCAATTGCTTTTTTTTTTCATATCTTAAGCTGTGAGAAATTGCCTTACTTTTTATTGGCCTACTTGACAGTAATGAGCCACACAATTTTAGTCTGTTTGTTAATTTTAATTTACAAACTTTTCCAAAGTTTGAAGATGTCAAATGCAACAAATGTTCCTTCTTCCAAACTGCACTTTTTCATTGTAATCTGGTCTCTTTTTCCAAATGTTTTATGTACTCCCTACTTGCTTCAGTTACATGTAAAGCACTTAAACACATTTCAGACATTGTGCTTTTGCAATCATGATCTGACTCTAAAGCCCTCGTGTTTGCTGGTTGCCTTAATTACAATATCGGTATTGCACAACCACTTTGCATGTTCATTGCCAAATTAATAACAAAGTTTGTATAATCAGGGATTGTACTACCAGATGGTCTGGGGGTCAAATTTTATGTCTTCCAATCATTTTCTTTTCATTCCTTTCTTCTTAAATAAATGAAATGGAAGCTCACTAGCCTTAACTGGGGAACCTTTATGTTGGCAGGTAGGCTGATGGAATGTTTGTAGAACCTGTGTGCATGTTTTGTGACACTTATATGTGCCTGTTCTTCCATATTCTTCTATTGCCAATAGTGTTATACATACATGTTTGCAATACGCTTTAGGCCCTTTACCTGCTGTACATTCACATATTGCATTTTCTATAACCCCATCATCTGTAATTACTAAATCTGTGTAAATCTGTTCCCCTTGGTTAATTCAGATTTTACATTACCTTTAAAATATAAAAAATGTTTCTCTTTTGTTCCTCTTATTATCAATATTAATAAGAATTCATTAAAATACATCTGCACAGCAGACAGTGGCATTCTTTGATCTGACATCTGCATGTAGGCATCAATTGTCTCTATAGTCAAAACTGGTATTTGTAAACTTGGAGAGAGATCCTTATATTCAGATGAATCAGGAAGTTTGAATTCAGGAGAGCTATCACAGGATATACAAAAATTATGAGTTTTCTGATTCCTCTCATATGCCAGTAACCTGAAAATTATTGTAAACAAGTTTAATAACTAGTTAACATATGATCACCAATATTTTATTTAGTTTTTTCTGTCTCATTGACAGGAAAGGCAAAAATTATTATTATATATTATATTCTTACCTTAATATATTACATATAATATAAAAATAAACAGTATAAGGTAACTGAACAGTATTGACAAGCACCTAAATATGGCATATATATAGTGTATGCCAGATTTAGTAAAAGAAAATGGGCAAAAATTCACTTGTACAAAAAGTTTATTGGTGAAGAAATTAGTCTTATTGCATTAAATTATTGAAACAAGAAGACTTGTGACCAATAAAAAAGACATTTTGATTATATTTATTTTAAATACTCCGAATATTGTTTTCTCTTGGTAAAAGATTAAGATATGTATCTCTTATATTGTCTTAGAACTTCATAGAAAGTAGTTTTGTTTGTGTTGATTGTTGTTCTAAATTACAGTGATAACCTATTGGTACAGTTAACATTTCAGATACTGGTATAAATTGGTTATAATATGTCAGGCTCAGTACATGACCATATTCCAAAGGAAAAAAAAATTTATTTTAATTAAAGTTTTGACCTTATGTATTGGTTAGACAAATGTGAAAGGAATCAATGACAACTTTACTGATCTTTAAATGTTTTTATTGACAAAAAATGTGCATTTTGTGAAATCTTATCCTTAAAACTTTCATCTACTGGTAAGTTACCTTATCATGTAATAGTTATAAGGACTTGAAATTATAAATGTAATAATTAACGATAAAAATATAGATGTAGATTATTTTAACTTACCTTTCTATTAAATCGGCTTTTCTACCAGCTAACTTGGCATTGTACTTTTTTAATTCTTCCTTTAATTGTACCGTTGTTAACCTTCCTAAAAAATATTTTCGTTCTTCCATTATTATAAAGTAAGCTATCCTTCGAACGGAACAGCTTGTTTACAACCGTATCGATATGTGCGACACCTATGTCACGTGATTCACTTCTTTTCCCCTATGTAGAGCTGCTATCCGCGTGATATCGTATGCTCAAGTTATCCATGTATGGTACACGCCGATTCCTTGGGCTATATCTTCCAGGTTTTGCAGTAATTTTTTCTATGTTGATCGTACTCGGCGCGTACTGAAGTTTAATGACGATTTTTTCCGATGGTTTGCCGAAACGCGTTCATAATCTTAAACGACTCGGCTTGTTGGTTCATGTACATTTTTTGCAACTGAACCATTTGTGCCAACACATCCGACTTCGGGTCAGACGAACTGCCGAAGCGACCGGTCGTATTAAAGTTTTGTTAAGATAGAGCTCACCTTCTCTCCTCCGATAATGAAATAGATAATGTTCGATAATTCGTCATCGTCCGGATAGCAGTTTGAAAATACCGACGAGGTCGAAATTGCCAGATGATTTTCGATTCCTTGAAATTTTTGGTTGATTTCCGTCCATTCGTCTTCCCCTTCTAGTTGATATCGGGAGATAATGTAGGAGTCTTCGGTCTTCTGAACCAAAAATTAAAAAGCATGATTCTACTATATAAATACAGCTGTGTACTGAAATCCTGCCGACTGCCGCCAATTTGTAATATTACAAATTTTAATAATACAATAATTAAACTACAAAGTAAGACGATCACAAGAACAGATGACTTCCACGTCCGTTACACACATGTCTGGTTCTAGAAAGTAATGACCCTTTCTCTCCTCTCTCCCTGTCCAATGCTTTTTTCCCTTTGTGACCCTCAGTTCTCCGAATTCTTGACCCTCGCAAATGTGAAGTTAATGAAAAAGAAGTGCTAATGAATAGCAGATTTTAAACTCTGCTTACAATTTTGTTTTTCATTGTTTAATTCTTTTCGGAAGTTTGCTAATACATATATATAAATATATCGTACTATACAATAATGTTCGTCTGATAACGTTCTAAATTCGATATTACTGATAGTAAATATTGAGTATTGATATACGTTTTATAATATTAATGATCTATTTATTTATTTTATAGTGAACGAAAACTACACCAGATACAACAAACGTTACAGAATCGATCAGTAAGTACTGTTTTATTTATTGTTTAAAAAACTTTTAAAATTTTACAATAATTTATGCACATAACTTTAATTTGTATACAAAATATATCATTTATCAAAGCTATCGCGTTAGTCAGCTTTAGATTATTACTTATCTATATTACGTATTTTGTATTTGTTTTTTCGTATAATTTATGGCGTACATTAAGTTAATTTTCGTTAAAATTTAGTTCACTATATGTATTCAAAAATACGATACAAAAGTAAATTATTTTACAAAAATATGAGTGTAAATCACTATATAATATCGTATGATTAAATCCCAAATACACCTGGAAATAGATAATTACAGTGTGAAGTGTTTTTTAATTATAACTATTAATTTTCGACATTATACATACAAATCGGAATAACTATTGTTAACAATTATTCAATTTTTTATATTGACGAAAAAGAATGAATTTATCTATTTTGTTGTTTATTGTTTATTTATATCTGAAGTTTGCTTATACATATATATAATAAATCGTACTATACAATAATGTTTCGTCTGATAACGTTTTAAATTCAATATTACTAATAGTAAATATTGAGTATGTAATATACGTTTTATGAATATTAATAATTATTTATTTATTTTTTAGCTGACGAAACTACACCAGATACAACAAACGTTACAGAATCGATCAGTTAGTACTGTTTTATTTATTGTTAAAAAATTTTTAAAATTTTATAATAATTTATGCACATAACTTTAATTTGTATACAAAATATATCAATTTATAAAGCTATCGCGTTAGTCAGCTTGATATTGTTACTTATCTATATTACTTATTTCGTATTTGTTTTTTCGTTTAATTTATGGCGTACATTAAGTTAATTTTTGTTAAAATTTAGTTTACTATATGTATTCAAAAACACGATACAAAAGTAAATTATTTTACACAAAATATGAGTGTAAATCACAATATAATATCGTATGATTAAAAACTTAATTACACCTAAGATAGATAATTACAGTGTGAAGTGTTTTTTTAATTATAACTATTGATTTTGACATTATACATACAAATCAGAATTACTATCGTCAAACAATTATTGAATTTATAATATTGACAAAAAAAATTATATTTATATATTTTTGTAATATTACAAATTTTAATAATACAATAATTAAACTACAAAGTAAGGCGATCACAAGAACAGATGACTTCCACGTCCGTTACACACATGTCCGGTCTAAAAAGTGGTGACCTTTCTCTCCTCTCTCCCCTGTCCAAGCTTTTCCTTCCCCTTCGTGACCCCTCAGTTCTCCGAATTCTTGACCCTCGCAGATGTGGAGTTAATGGGGAGGGGTGCTAATGAATAGCAGATTTTAAACTCTGCTTACACCCACCTTCTTAGCCTTGTCATCACCCCTATGATGATACAATTTTATATTGGTAAGGTGAGCTATCTTTTTAGTTCCATTTTCCGTTCTATACATCACATTTTTAGGAATGTTGTCGTAGTATATTATTTTATCGATACGATACGGTCCTTTAATGTTCGGATGTTTTCCCCTCATACCACTCTGAACTAAAATCCAGGATCCAACTTTAATATTTACCAATGGTCCTGCATGCTTCCTATCATAATATTTTTTGATAGATTCTCTATATTTCTTTCGTTGTTCCTCGGTACGCTCCTTTTCATACGATTGTAAATCTGTAATTCCGAATTCGCTGTCAGCTTCCAGCTTAACAACTGTTCGTTGCCATTTGAATAATGGAGAGCAACCTAAAAAAGAGTTGTAGCTTCGGTTTTCGTGGCGAACTGCAGCATCCAAGCAATTTTTCCACCCGCCTTTGAAATCTGGATAACAATTAAGGAATTTCTTGAGATCCCGTATCTTTCTCTCACACACTCCGTTCCCGGCAGCATGATAAGGAGATGTGGTTTTTAATGTGATATTCCTGTCTCTGGCCCATTGCTTGAAACTGTCCGATTTAAAGGTAGATCCGCAATCGCTGATGATAGTAGTTACATTATTGAATAATGGTAAATTATCCAAATAACGGATGACACTACGCACATCCTCCTTCATAGCTTTAGCATAAGTTATCCGTGTAGCTTCGTCTATGACCACTAGAAATGATTTAGTCATTCTTACCCCTTCACTGCGTTTCTGAAGCTCCGCAAAATCAATGTGTACCGTATTGAAGGGTATTTTCGATTGTGGGGGCAAATAGAGTTGGTCTTGACGGGGTCGGTATTTAAACTTGACGGATTGACATATCGGACAGGTCTGCACGTAACGTTGGATACTTTGTCTCATGTTAGGCCACCAGAACCGTGCCCTTAACTTGTAATAAGTCCTCCAAAACCCATCATGACCCCCACTGTCCGGATCATCATGATACCGCTTCATAATGCTGTTTTGAATATTTTTCGGGACAATCAACCGGCCATTCTTGGTCTTTTGCCACTTGTGTTTGTCGATTTGGTGGACTGGCATCGATTTCACGCGGGGACACAATCTGGAGATGGCATCTGCGTCTGTTAATTCTTTTCCAGTGCGATGGTTAATTTTCATATCATAGGTTTGTAAAAAGACTTGCCACCGACCTAACCTTCCTTTCGGTTCTTTTAATCCCATTAAAAAGGTAAGTGCTTGGTGATCGGTATGCACGGTGAATTTTCTTCCCTCCAAGAAACTTTGAAAATATTTAATCGCCTTGATCACGGCCAAGCACTCCTTTTCAGTTGTGCTGTAGTTAACCTCCGCTGATGTAAAAGTATATGATTGGTATCCTATAACTCGTAGTTGTCTTCCTCGCATCTCATCGGTGTCCCGCTGATATAATATAGAGCCGCTGCCATAATGGGAAGCATCGGTACAAAGCTCGAAGTTCAGCCTCCAATCAGGAGTTTGTAATATAGGATTCGATGTAATTCTTTGAATCAATTCTTGATATGCTTGCTCACATTCTTTCGTCCACTCGAAGGGAATGTCTTTCTGTTTAAGTCGATCTAAAGGTCGAACAATAGCGGCATAATTTGGAATAAATGCACGGAAGTGTCCAGTCAGTCCCGTGAAACACCTTACCGTGTGAAGATCATGGGGCCGAGGCATATTACGAACTTTTTCGATCGACTCTGTTGCCGTAGTTTTGCTAAAACCGTCTATAACTCTTCCCAAGAATTTGATTTTATTTACATTAAATTCTGATTTATTTAGGTTTATAACAAAGTTCGCGTTGTATAACCTCTCTAATACTTGATATGTGAGCTCCGCATTACTTATTTCATTGTCAGCCCCTGTGCTTATATCGTCGATATAATTCCGAACTTTTTCATTTTCCAACAGATCCCCCAGTACCTTATTCATAACTTTTTGAAATAATGCCGGAGAATTTTTCCAACCTTGAGGCAAACGAGTATACTGATAATGTCCAAATGGGGTGACAAATGCCGTATACTTCCGAGTCTCCTCACTAATTCCAATCTGCCAAAATCCATCTTTTAAGTCTAATTTTGTAAAATATTTGCATCCTCCGAATCCATTGATAATATCGTCTATTAAGGGAAAGGGATAAGGATCCAATTCAGTCACTTCGTTGATTTTCATATAATTGTGAGCCAATCTGTAATCGCCATTCCCTTTGGGAAGAACAACACAAGGAGAAGCGTAAGGAGATGATGTTTCTTCTATTATGCCTTGTGCTAACAAGTCTTTTATTTTGGTCCTTAACCACTGATATTTGTCACGAGACAACCGATATGGTTTACATTTGATCACTTTCGTATCTGTTATATTAAAATCGACAGTGAACTTAGGGGGTCTGGTATAATCGGGTTGATCGATGCCCGGAAAATGCCGCAAAACGTCTTCTTTCTGTAATATAATTCTGTCGGTTTTAGCTAATAAAACTTCCTGCTTACCAAAATTCCAGCAGATGTTAAGTTTTCCCAATGTGTGAATCCCTAACAAAAGATCGTAGTCCATTTCCTTAACGATAATTGCTTCTATGAGTTGGGTACGGTCTCTAAACTTTATAGTAGCCAAAACACCCTCCCTATATACAGTAAGTGCTCCATTAAATGACTTTAAGACTGTATGTATAGGATGGGATTCTAGTTTGCATTTATCTACCAATTTCGGACTAATAAGGTTGACCGTGGATCCTGGATCTAGAAAAACTGAGCAATACACGTTGTTCACTTCCATTGAGAATATTCTAGGATCATTATGATCTGTGACTAGACAATGATCCGATTTTGTCAGAGGGATCGGTAAACCCTTCCTTACTCGTTTTTTGGACCATTATCAATTTCATTCACGGAGGTAAAACTTCGGTTACCATGAATATTATTATTCCTTCTTTCGATTTTCTTCGGTACCGAGTTTTTTGTAGGTACCAATTTGCTCAATCCGACACGTAAGTTTTCTTTGTCGTTTAAATTGTGTTGAAGAAGAATAGCTTGCATATCCGCCGGTAGTCCACGTATTACCATGGTGATAAAGCTTTGTTCCCCAATATCCGGATATGCAAGTTGAATACGCCGTTGTTTTTCAAAATAATATTCCAATAGTGAACCACCACGATATTCCCACATATCCGCTAATATGGAAAGTTGGATCCGATTCTGTCCGAACGCACTAAGAAAAGAGTTTTTCCATTCCTCCCAATTATCACCGACCTTATCTAATACTCGAGAATTGTACCATTTCACGGCAATTCCTTCCAAATAATTTCGAAGGTTACGGATCTTTTGTTCGTCTGTAATCCAATTGTGAGATGCACACGCGTGTTCGTATGAAATTATCCAAACACGCGCTTCCTCCGATTTTCCATCATATTTTTCTATGTTGATCGTATCGCGAGATGAGTTTAATGACATTTTTTCGATGGTTTGCCGAAAAGAGTTCATAATCTTCAACGTCTCGGCTTGTTGGTTCATGTACAGCTTTTGCAACTGAACCATTTGCGCCAACACATCCGACTTCGGGTCAGACGAACTGTCCGAGGCGACCGGTCGTATTAAAGTTTTGTTAAGATAGAGCTCACCTTCTGTCTCCGATAATGAAATAGATAGTGTTCGATAATTCGTCATCGTCCGGATAGCAGTTTGAAAAACCGACGAGGTCGAAATTGCGGGATGATTTTCGATTCCTTGAAATTCTTGGTCGATTTCCGTCCATTCGTCTTCCCCTTCTAGTTGATATCGGGAGATAATGTAGGAGTCTTCGGTCTTCTGAACCAAAAATTTAAAAAGCATGATTCTACTATATAAATACAGCTGTGTACTGAAATCCTGTCGACTGCGCCAATTTGTAATATTACAAATTTTAATAATATAATAATTAAACTACAAAGTAAGGCGATCACAAGAACAGATGACTTCAACGTCCTGTTACACACATGTCCGGTCTAAAAAGTGGTGACCTTTCTCTCCTCTCTCCCCTGTCCAAGCTCTTCCTTCCCCTTCGTGACCCTCTCAGTTCTCCGAATTCTTGACCATGCAGATGTGAAGTTAATGAAAGAGTGCTAATGAAATAGCAGATTTTAAACTCTGCTTACAATTTTAGTTTTTCAATTGTTTAAATTCTTTTCGAAGTTTGCTAATACATATATATAAATATATCGTACTATACATATTGTTCGTCTGATAACGTTTTTAAATTCAATATTACTATAGTAAATATTGAGTATTGATATACGTTTTATTAATATTAATTGATTATTTATTTATGTTCTAGTGTACGAAACTACACCAGATACAACCAACGTAACAGAATCGATCAGTAAGTACTGTTTTATTTATTGTTTAAAAACTTTTAAAAGTTTATAATAATTTATGTACATAACTTTAATTTGGTGTACAAAAATTATTCATTTGTTAACGTATCGCTCTAAGTCAGACTTATACTATCTGTTACTTAACAATATTGCAAATTTCGTATTTGTAGTTTTGTATAGTTGTTGCATACAATAAAGTTATTTTTCGTTCGGAACTTACTTTAATATATAAATTGAATAATACAATACATAATGAATTTTTTCACATTAGAAATATTAAAATAAATTACTTTATAATATCGTATAATTTAAACACAGAATTTACAACTGAAATATATAATTTAAGTGAAAAGTGGTTTTTAAATAACATTATAAATTTTCGTCGTTATATGCATATAAATTAAAAAATTACTATAGTCAACAGTTTTTGACAAATCTTTTTTGTCGACGAAATAATAATAAGTTTAATATAATGCTGTTGTTAATTGTTTAATAATATTCGAAATTTGCAAATTCATATATATAAATATATCGTTACTTTTAGCGATAATGTTCGTCTAGTGACGTTTAAATTCAAAATACTAATACATAATATAA